>NC_092052.1:83029240-83329240 GCF_003086295.3 Arachis hypogaea
ATGCAATTAATATGAATAAGTGGGTGAAGGATTGAATAAATCACTCAAATTAAGCACAAAATATATCATAAAATATGGGTTTATCAACCTCCCCACACTTAAACAATAGTATGTCCTCATGCTAAATCCAAAGTAAAAAAGCAAGGTTAAAGTGGTGGAATATCATGCAATGCAATCTAATCTAAATGCAACTACCTAGATGAATGATGCATCATGCAATTCTAATTTTTTTATTCAGTTGTATATAAAGCTTGCATGTAGTTAAATTAATTCACATTCTCAAGGAGTCATGTATATATATAGCCAAACCTTAGATAGTGATAAGGTGCCTTTACAATTGAGATGGGAGAGAAAAATATTTTAAAAACTTGCAAGACAATTAACAATTTAAATAGAGATAAATGTTAATGAGCTATTGAACCCTCATTGGATTTTGTGACTCTAATCACTCAGTGTTTATTGGGTTAATCACTCTATTCTTCTTTTTATTCTTACTTTCTATAACTTTGTTCTTCACCTAACCAATCAACAATTATAGAATATAGACATACCAAAAATCATGAGGTCTTAAGTAAGGTTGTAATGGGACCAAGGTAAAGGTAAGGGTATATGTATAAGGCTAAGTGAGCTAATAAGTGAATCCTTAATTAGACTAAGATCTCACCTAACATACATACTTTCTAAATCAAAGCTTCTTTGCCTAATTTCCATATTTTCTCACTTTTGATGTTACATGCTCATATCTCAATATTTATTTTTTTATCCCATGTGCATTGCTTTATTTCATAATTGGGAATTCTTTTTGTGTCCCCTTTATTCATAACACTTTTTTTTAATGCACATGGTAATTCAATTATAATTGATTTTACATGAGCATGCTTCCCAAAACTTTTTTTATTTGAGTTATTTTATTCTTTTCAACTTTTCTACCTTTTATTTTTTTTATTATCCATGTTCCCAATAGGTTTTCCCACATTTAAACTATACACAATTTTCTATCTTAAGCTAACCAAGGATTCAACTTGGGATTTTATTTTGTTTTTCTGCTTAAGGCTAGTAATGTGGCTAATAGAATAAAAGGGGATTTAAAGACTCAAGGGGGCTAACAAGGGTGATAGTAAAAGAGTAGGCTATTTTGGGATAAGTGAGCTAAAATCAAATAATGGCCTCAATCACTCTCTTGGTATGTATCTACATTCTATAATCGGACATATAGATTAAAACAAAGTAAAGAACACCAGATTATAAAAGAAGGGCGGAACACACAGGAATAAAATTTATGGTTTGAATGTAACCATACAATTAAGGTCAAAACTCACAGGCTATGTGTTCTCTAGCTCAAAAATCATTTATCACTTATGTATGTCATGCAGGTTTAGTTAAAAATTCTCATTATTCTCAATGTAAAACTTATATTGAATGGCTTTAAAGTTCTAGTATTTCTCCTTGATGAAGTGTTGTTAACTAACATGTAATGCTATATATACAAGGTGTGGGTTGTTTTGATTCTGTTAAAGTTTCTAGTTTACTTCCTTTTTCTTTTCAATCTATTCTGAGTTATCTTATGCTAAAAAGGGTAAACTATACTAATCAATCCACAATTTCTATAACTAATAAGTTAGAATTGCAACTAAACTAAGTGGCTAAAATATGAACTAAAAATGCAAAATGCAGAAATAGAGTAAAAATACATGAGAGTAGAAATGTATAAGAACTCAGAAAATAAAAATAAGGAGAAAAATACAGAAAAATATCCAAAATAAAAGAAAAAGAGTCTGTAGTGGTTCACCAAAATAATACGCCAGAGATGGCGACCTCCCCACACTTAAAATGTAGCATCGTCCCCGATGCTCACTCAAGCAGGGTGTGAAGGAGTGTCATCACTAGAAGGGTGGGTAGCTGGGGTCTTTGTGGTGGTGATCTGAGGGTCTGACTGCTGTGGCAGAGGTGCTGACTGAAGGGGGATCTCAGGGTCTACAGCTTGAATCTGGGGTGGAGCCTCCTGATGGTGTGTTGCCTGCTCTGCCTCCTGCTGTGGGTGGGTCTCTGCCTCGGGCGCATCCGCCTCCTCCTCAGATGCCTCGGATGGTGTGTCAGGCTCGGAGGGGATGTCGCCAGATCGTATCATCAGCTTCAGGTGCTCATAGCGTCGCTTGCTGCGACGCTCCATCTAGTCAAGCCGTCGAAACAGGCGGTGCACTAGATGATAGATGGGCTCTGGGGCAGGTGGAGGTGCAGTGGTAGTGGCAGGTGTAGCTGTAGAGGAAGAGGGGCCGGCAGATGGTGTGGTAGTGTCACCAGGAGCAGTGAGGACTGGAGGTCTGTAGCCCAAGGCCAGAAAGTTCCTACTATGCGGGATGATCTTCTTGCATTCTGCAGCAGGTGGCCTCTCATCAGCATCCTCCCAAGGCACGTCAGCTCGACGGCCCAGCTGTGTGATCAAGTATGGAAAGGGAAGAGAGCCTCGGACGTGGACCGTGGCCATGTAGTACTGGATAAAGCATAGCAGGTACAGGTCCTTACCCTCCATAACACACCATAGGAAGGTGATCATAGTGGCAGGTATATCTGTCTCGTGAGTGCTCGGCATAATTTAGTTGCTAAGTATCTGATGCCACAGCCGAGCCTCATCGTTCAAGTATGCCCGCTTGATTCCCTTGGGCATGGTGGTGTTCTAACCCATAATCCAAGGAACGGTCGGGTCAAGGGCTATCCGGGCCTTGACTGCATCCCAATCAAACTTTAGAAAGCGCATGTCTTCCTCAGCTTTCTGATAACCATCTGGCTGATCAGATTTAGGCAAAAGCTTCAGAACCTCTTCTATTGCCTCTTCAGTAACCAGAATCTGCTTTCCTCTAAGGTTCACTGCATCTAGGGAGGTCTTGATGTAATTGCAGTAGAATTCTCTAACCCAAGATGCATTGACCTCAGTCAGGGGTCTCTCCAGGAAGAACCAGCCTCTTTGTTTGATCTGGTCAGAGGTGTATTGCTAGAGTTCTTCTGGGATCTTCAAGGTCCTTTCCAGGTATAGGTTCCTGGAGTTTGCGAATACCGGATACTTCAGCTCACAGTATCGGTTTGCAAACTTTACTGGGTCATTAGTAGGGAGCAGCTGGTCGGCCTTCTCCTACGGGGTGAAATATTTCTCCCGCCAGGAGGCATCATGCATGAGATCTATGATAGACATAGATGATTATCCTCTTTTACGTTTGCCAGTGGTAGCCTTTCCTTTTCCCTTTCTATGGGTATCTGACATCCTAAAAAATAGAAAATCAGGATATATAAAAAATAGGAAAACAAATAGGCAAATAGTCAAAAGAAACACAAAGTGGCAAAGGAGAATTAGAATGAGGTAAATGAGTTAAGTAAATGTGCATTAAGGATTGTATATGAGTTAAAAGTTCGAAAGGAAAAATTCACAATCCAAAATGTAATAGAAGGCATGTTAAGTAGGAAAATGTATCAGTATGCCATGGTTAGAGGGTTAAAAGAAAGTGAAAAACCAGAAAAAAAGATTTTTAAAAGGTTAGTTCGGTTAGAATTAAAAAGAGTTCAGGAAATTAGAATTATTGAGTTAATGAAAAATAGGTTAAGGTAAGTGGCATAAGGATAAGTTTCTAAGTAACAAGCATTCATAATTAGAAGCGAGAGGTAACTCATAACCAAACAAGGTAAACAGGTTGGTGCTGATTCAAATAGATATAGAGAAAGCAAAAATTGGAATCAAACATTAAAAATGCAATATATGAACCAGGAAATCAAAGAGAATAAGAATGCATGCCTGGAATTCATGAATGGGTTTGGGGAAAGCATAGGTAAGCAAATTTCAAAATGCCAAAACCAAAACATGAATGAAAATATTTTACAGAAATTTGGGCAGCATTCCGGCTAAAATTGGAGTGTCCCGAAAAATAAACAGCAGTCAAATAGTTCATATGAATTAAAATTAAAGCTTGCAATTACATATAAGGAATATAATCATGAAAATGCAGTGTAAAGAGCAGCATGAAACAAGAAATCATAGCATATGAACATTACAAACATCACAGCAACAGCAGAGTTACGAAAATAATGAAACAAGAAATATGAACAGCGCAATTAAACAGACCTAAATCCACTAACCACATCCTAGGCTACCTAACAACCAAAAATTCACTACAACATGCATATCTAACTAGCCTAAACATGAAGATAAACAGAAAATCATGAAATAACGACTAAGGATAGAAGGGTGGCGTTTGGCGGAACCTGGTAGGCCGAATAAGGAGAGTGGACAGAAAGGGGGGCTGGGGCTGGGGGTGACGGCGTCTGGCGCGGCGGCTGGCGGTGGTGGGCACGGCTGTTCGGGACAGGGGGGAAAGAAGGGTTGGCTAATAGGGTAGGGGGTTAAGAGGGGAAGGGAGGGGGTAGGTGTGTGTGTGGCAGTTGGGGGTGGCGCGGCTGGGACGGGCGACGGCGGGGGTGGAGGTTTGCGAAGGGGGCAGTGGCGGAGAGGGGGGGAAGAAGGAGAAAGAAGAAGAAAGAAGGGGGAGGAGGAAGGGGGTAGGTGGCGGCGGAGTCTGGGAGGTCGGCGGCATCTGGGGTTGGCGATGATGGTGGCTGGAGGGTGGTGGTTGGATTGGAGGGGAAGAAAGGGAGGAGAGGGTTTCAGGGGGGTGCGACTGATAGGGTTCGCGTGGTTGGGGGTTATAAATTTGAATCCATGCGGCCGCGTGGGGCACGCGGTCGCGTGGCTGGAGCGAAATGGGGGGTGATGCGATCACATAGGGCATGCGATCGCGTGGAATGGCTAAAAGAGTGAATGGCGCGATCGCCTGGGGCATGCGATCGCGTCGCTGGAATTTGTGCAAAACGCACGAATCCAGCGTTGTTTCCGCGCAACTCTCTGTCTCCTTTTGGGGTGTTGTGCAATCCATGCGACGCGATCGCGTCGCTCACGCGGTCGCATAGGATTGGTTGTGTGCAAGTGACGCGATCGCATGGGGCATACGATCGCGTGGGAATTTTGTGCAAAACGCACAATGGCCGCACGATTCCAGCCCAACTTTCTGGACGTTGGATGTTTACGCCGATCTCCAGATCACGCGGCCACGTGGATGACGCGGTCGCGTGGGAAGTGTATTTTCGCCATTTGACGCAATCGCATGAATGATGCGGTCGCGTTGCGCACCCTTTTTTTTATGCAGTATGTAGAATGCAATGATTAATATGAATACGATGCAAAGTTCCAGGTTCAATATTATAAAATAAAATAAAACTTGAAAACAAGAAAAATGAAATAAAAATTGAAAAATGAACGATCATACCATGGTGGGTTGTCTCCCACCTAGCACTTTTAGTTAAAGTCCTTAAGTTGGACATTGGAAGAGCTTCCTGTTATGGCGGTTTATGTTTAAATTCATCCAAAAATCTCCACCAATGCTTGGAATGCCAATAGCCTCCGGGGTCCCAAACTAGGCATGTAAAGCTCCTGAGCAGCTTCAAACAAATTTTTAGGCTCCTAGAATGACGAATGTCGAAATAGATTCCAGGATCCCAAACTTTGCTTTTAAATCCGCCTCCGTCTTGATCTATATTTTTCCATCCGGGCGGTTTAGAAAGTAGATTCTCACCATGGTGACCAAACGTTTTCCGAGATCCATTCGATTGAATATGATACCAATCTGTGCACTTCAAGTTGAAGCGTGGGATCTTATTGAACCTTGTGCACCAGCTCTGAGCACGAGCCATTTCCCTCTTACTCTTAAAGCCGCAGAGAGCTCTAAGCTGGCCATCTGTTTCAAGCAAACCGTATTCAAGTGAAAAAGTAAAGTTAAAAGTTAAAAGAACTTGACTTGTGACTATCACCATCAAGGGAATTTGTGTCCTGGGTTATTCCGTCTAGTTCTTCATAAATGACTTGCCTTGGGGATTGTGTACTGTCCTCCTTAGCATCAACTGTAACGTCTTTGACGGAGTTCTCTTCAGCTCTGAATTCCCATGGAGGTTCAGCGTCTCCTAGATCTTCAACCAACTCTTCTTCTTGCGTAATGACAGCTTCTTCTACTTGTTCTAGTACGAATTCATTCTCTGTCTTGTCCATTGGAGTTTCTAGTATTTCCTTCATGCTACGCTCTTCGTTAGATTGTCCATATGGGGTTGTGGTTGGTCCTTGAATGTTTGAACGCCTAGAAGCTAATTGAATTACTGCTTGCTCCAATTGTCGAATGGTTGTTTGAAGCTTATTTACTGCTTCCTTGAGGCGAACCTCTGATTCTCGGGGTGATGGATTTGGATATGACACATAGGGAAGTGGTGGTGCTTAGGAGTGATTGGATTGGAACTGGGGTAAATAGGGATCATGTGGTAGCAAATGGTGAAGAGAAGCTTGTGAGTGTGGTGGTTCGAGGTTATGTTGAGAGGATGGTCTATAGGCACGGGGTGGGGCTTGTTGGTAGTTACAGGGTTGTCCACCATATCTATCAGCTGGGTATACATTGTAGAATGGTCGTTGTCCATGATATCTTGGAGGGTGTTGTTGCCTAAAGGGTTGATTAGATCCTCTTGGCTCCATCCATCCTTGATTGGTCTGACCTTGAAGCATATTCCTGCTGTAACTTCTATTTCCTTCAACAAAGTTAGAACCAAACTCAAAGCGAGAGGGGTGAGAGTTCATAGTAGCAAATAAAATTAAAAAGGAAAAACAAAAATAAATAAATAAGTAAAAGAAAAATATTTACAATAACCAATAATAAGGCACATGTTAGCAGTTCCCCGGCAACGGCGCCATTTTGACGTTGTGATTTTTGCCAGTAAAGAATTTCATAAAAACAGTCGCGTTGTAGATATAGTCTCTGAACCGACAGAAATCCCTTCGTACAAACGTTTTGGTTGTCACAAGTAACAAACCCCTTAAAAATTGATAACCGAAGTATTTAAACCTCGGGACGTCTTCTCAAGGAACTGCAGGGAAGTATGTTCTTATTATTGGTTATGGAGATTGTAGATTTGGGGTTTCAAGAATGAGGAACAAATATGACAAATAATTTACATGGCAATTAAAAATAAATAAATAACTGTAAAATAAACTTTTGGCAAGGGATGAGAAATTGGAAGTCCAGACTTAGTTATCCTTATAAAAAATAATGAAAGTTGAATCTTAATTCCACTAAGTCAACCTTTACTAAAGCAAAGGAAAGTCAAGGGACTAATTAGTTTGATCTTCGAATCCTATTTATTTCCTAAGAAAAGGTTGGGATTATTGAAGTTCAGTTCAATTAGCAAAGATAACAGTTATCAATTATGTTGAGCTAAGATAACTCCTGAGTTACTGCTTTCTTAACAAAGACCAAAAGGAAAAAAGTAAAATTGCTGGAATAAAAATGCCTTCAGATGTAAAGCAACAATAACATAAATTAAAGAAAACAATCGTAAACTGAAATACCTCAAATAACATTAATTAAGAAAATTATATGTAACAGATAGGGGCGTGCACACACATAGTACGCATACACGCCGATGGTTGCACATGATTCACTTAATGCAACTCGTGGCTAGCGATTTTGGAAGCCTCGTGGGCCCAATCCAACTCATTTCTGATGCTATTTAACCCAAGGATTGAAGAGGGATGACACACCTTCAGTTACCATTAGTTTTAGTTTAGTTTTATCATACTTTAGATAGTTTTAGAGAGAGAAGCTCTCACTTCTCTCTAGAATTAGGATTAGGATTAGATTTTAGATTTAGATTAGGAATTCATAGATCTAGGTTAATTTCAAGCTTTGATTTAATTTTCCTTTTGTAATTCTTCTTCTTCTACATCTTTTCTCTCTAGTTTAGCATTTAATTCTTGTCATTCTTTACTTTCATGTTGATGCACTTTTGTTCTTTCATTTCTCTTTAATGCAATTTATGATTCATGCTCCTTTATTTGTTCAATTGAATTGTTGTTGTTTAATTCCTTGCAATTGAGTAGTGTAGATTTACTTCTGTTGCAATTTTACTATGCTTTCCTTTTGTGCCTTCCAAGTGTTTGATGAAATGCTTGGAAGGATGTTAGAGTAGAATTTTATGCTCTTGGCTTGGGATGGTAACTTAGGAACTCTTGAGTTACTAATGTCCAAGTGATTGATGATTGGGAGCCATTAACTCTAGATCTCACTAATTGAATTGGCGGAGAACTAGGACTTATGGACTTAGGTTGATATAGCTCATTTGACTTTCCTTTACTACTAGTTAGAGGATGATTTAATGGGATTGATCCTTGCCAATTCTCATGTTGTGGTTAGTGATAAGGATAGAGATCCTTGACCACCAAACCTTGCCAAGACCTTTTTGTTGGTTTATTTCCTTTGCCATTTATATTTCTTGTCTATTATCTCAAAAACCCCAAAACATACCTCATAACCAATAACAAGGACACTCTATTGCAATTCCTAGGGAGAACGACCCGATGTTCCAATACTTCATTTTATAAATTTAGGGGTTTGTTACTTGTGACAAACAATCTTTTGTATGAAAGGACTATTGTTTGGTTTAGAAACTATACGTGCAACAAGAATTCAATTGTGAATTCTAAACCGTCGAAAGTCCGTTCATCATAGGTCGAGCTCCTCTTTTTGAATTTGGGAGTTGGCGTCTTCATTGTAGAAGATCCTTCTGGGAGATCCTTCTTCTATTTCCACTGGGATCATTGCCTACATTCTGTAAGCAAGTCGGAAGGGTGATTCTCTTGTGGTTGAATGTGGGATTGTCCGATATGCCCATAGGACTTGTGGGAGCTCTTCAACCCAAGCTCTCTTTGCATCCTGTAGTCTCCGTTTTAACCCAGCCAGTATGACTTTCTTGGCAGCTTCTGCCTGTCCGTTGGCTTGTGGGTGTTCTACATATGTGAATTGGTACTTTATTTTCAAGTCAGCTACCAAGTTCCTGAAACCTGTATCAGTGAATTGATTGCCGTTATCTATGGTGATGGAGTAAAGAACCCCAAACCTTGCGATAATGTTCCTATATAGGAATTTCCGACTTCTTTGGGCGATGGCTGATAAACCACTATTTTATAGTCTATTTTGTGCTAAATGGAGTGGTCTTTATCAATTCTTTGTACATTTATGCATACAAATTGCATGGTTTTACAAGTCCTTCCCAAATTTGTTCTATGATTGAAAACTCGCTTCCTAAGCCTTTAAATTGTGTAAATTTTATCCCTCTATATACCATTCGATGCCGTGATCTGTGTGTTAAGTGTTTTCAGGCTTTATAGGCCAGGAATGGCTTAGAAGATGGAGAGAAGGCTTGCAAAAATAGAAGGAACACCAAAATCAAAGGAGATATCCAGCGAGAATCGACGTGCATGCATGGCTCACGCGTGCGCGTGACTTGGAGACATGCACATCGACGCGAATGCGTGACTGACGCGTACGCGTGACATACGCCACGTGCAGAAAGTGCAGAAAGTGCTAGGGCTGATTTCTAGGCTCCATTTTGGCTTAGTTCCAAGCCCGAAAACACAGAATAGAAGCTGCAGAGTGGGGGAATCATGTAGGGGAGGACGGAATCATTCACGGATCATCATTCATAATTTTAGGTTTTTGATGTAGTTTTCTAGAAAGTGAGGCTCTCTCCTCTCTAGGTTTTTAGGTTTATTTCTTCCCAATTCCAGGTTTAGTATTCCTTTAATTTAGTTCTCTTACATTCTTATTTATTCTAGTACTTTGGTTTATCTATTCCTCTTGTTGATTCTCTTCTTTTCCAATTTAGTTTATGAACTCCATGCTAGATTTGATTTTCTATTTAATATAATTTGAAGTATTTCATATTTATGAACGCTTTCTTCAATTTATGTTATTGATGCTCTCAATTGATTGTTTGGATTTTGTTATCTCGTATTGCTTTTCTATGATTTTGTGTTGTGCCTTCCAAGTGCTTGATAAAATGCTTGGGAGGGTTTTAAGTTAGATTTTTCTCCTTTTGGCCTTGGTTGAGTAATTGGTTATACTTGAGTTATCAAGCTCCTTTGTTGATTGATAATTGAAAGTTGCTGATTGATTTGGATTCCACTAAAGCTAGTCTTTCCTTAGGAGTTGACTAGGACTTGAGAAATCAAATTGATTCGTCCACTTGACTTTCCTTCATAATTAGAGGGTTAACTAAGTGGGAGCAATAAACAATTCTCATCATAATTGATTAGGATAGCTAGGATAGGACTTCCAGTTCTCATACCTTGCCAAGAGCCTTTCTAATTATTAGTCTATTCCTTTTGCAATTTACTTTTCTTGTTTCATATCCAAAACCCCCAAAACACACTTTTTCATAACCAATTATAAGCACACTTCTCTGCAATTCCTTGAGAGACGACTCGAGGTTTAAATACTTCGGTTATCAATTTTACTAGGATTTGTTACTTGTGACAACCAAATTTTTGTATGAAAGGACATTTATTGGTCTAGAAGCTATACTTGCAACGAGAACTTATTTGTGAATTCTAGACCACGCAAAAGTCCGTTCATCAAAATGGCACCGTTGCCAGGAAATTACAAACGTGTGCCTTATTATTGGTTATTGTAAATATTTGCTTTTTGCTTGTTGTTAGTTTTTGTTAGTTTTAAGACTTAGTTGCTTATTTTTACTAGTTTTTGCTTTCACTTGCTACTATGAATTCGCATCCCTTTGGCTACGAGTGTGGTTATAATTATGCTGCAGGAAGAGGTAATTACAATGATAACATGCATCACGGCTGGAACAGTCAATGATGAGAGGAACCACGAGGACTTGATCAACCCTCTTGGCAACAACCTCCACCAACTTACTATGAGCAAGGGTCATTCCAAGATGCATGCCAACACAATGGTTACAGTGGACATATTCGTGACAATCAATACCCACCACAATATACCTATGAACCCCCTCCTCAACATAGCTTTGAACCCCCCATACTCACGAGCCACCTACTGCCAAACACCCTTATATGACTCTAACCCTTACCCACCATACCAACCACCTTATGAGCCGTATGAACCATACATAGAACCAGCCCAATTCCAAAACAATTACTCCCAAGAACCACCATCTTAATATACACCATCTCTATACCCTTATCAAGAGGAACCACCTTCTTATTATAAGCCCCTTCTCCCAACAAATGAACCCACCTATCCACCCCAACCACCATTGGATAACAACGCCCTTAGTGCTATTCTTCAATGGCAAGAAGAGATGAATAAGAGTGTGCTAAATTTCGTGGCTGCCTTGGGCGAGTTAATAAATCAATTAGCCTCCCAACGGTTCGACACTCAAGGAACTCTCATAGCCACATGTGGAGAATCTAATGAAGAGCGTAGCATGAAGGAGACACTAGAAACTCCAGTGGACAATGAGGAACGTGACTTTGTATTAGAACAAGTGGAGGAAGCCGCAATAGTTAAGAGGAAGAAGTGGTTAAAGACTTAGGAGATGTTAAAGATCCAATGGAATCGAGAATTGTAGAGTACTCCCCCAAGAAGATTGAAATTGATGTTGAGGAGGATAGTGTACAACCTCCAAGGCATATCATGGTTGAAGACTTTAAAGAGGTTGATCAAGAGATGGAGATTAAAGAAGAAGAAGCAAAACCTCCCATGCCTTTGGTAAGCAATGAAGAAGAGATTGAATTGGAAGAAAGCTACCAAGAGGAAGAGGTTGAAATTGAGAAAGCTTGCAAAGAGGTGGAAGAATTCAAAGAAGAACACAAGGGAGTGGAGCTTGCAAGACCTTTAGAAACACCGCTCCCAAAGCCACTACCATCCAATACAACATTCAAGTGGGTAAAATTCTTATCCTTAACCTTTACTTTCCCACTTGAATATGGCTTGCTTGAGACGGATGGGCAACTTAGAGCTCTTTGTGGCTTTAAGAGTAAAAGAGAAATGGTTAGTGGTTGGCAACACAATCCTCGGTTCATTATGGTTGAAAGTTCAAAGTCTAAATGCAAAGGTTGGTGTAGCGCTCGATTGAATGGGTCTAGGAAGTTATTTAGACACTTCAGTTAGAATTCAAATTGTTGCCACCCGGTTGGAACAATGATGATCAACACAAAACGGGTGCAAAATCAAGGTTTGGGACCCCGAAATTCAGTCTAGCAATCAACACTCTTGGGGCCTTGTCACTTACTTTAACTTGCTTGAAGGTTTTATGCGCCTAGTTTGGGATCCCGGAGGCTATTGGAATTACAAACATTGGTGGGGATTCAAGGATCAGTACAAGCACAAGCCACCATAACAAGGAGCTCCCCAAATGTCCAACTTAAGGACAATAACTAAAAGTGCTAGGTGGGAGACAACCCACCATGGTATGATCGCTCCTTTTCATTCTTAGTTTTATTTTGTTTTATTTTTATCAGTATTCATTCATTCATTCATTCTGCATCATCACACGCATGCTGTATGTTAAAAAAAAAAGAGGCAACCCACGCGTACGCGTAGGCCATGCGTGGGCGTCGTTATAAGCTTGGTTCTCCGATCCAATGACCAGAAGGTCGTGATGGAATCGTGCGGCTGGTGTGCTAGAGGCACAATTCAAGCCATACGTACGCGTCCCTGACACGTACGTGTCAATTTCATTTTGGCACACCACGCATTGGCGTGTGTGACGCGCATGCGTCACACGCAAATTTTGCCCCCTTCAATCTAGACAGAAAGTTGTACGAAAACGACGTTGGAACTGTGCGTTTAGCATAATCTCAGCTGACGTGTACGCGTGCTTTACGCGCACGCGTCATCTTCATTTATCCCTTTTTACGCTTTCGCATCCATGATGTGAACACGTCGATGAATTTTTGCTTCATCCACGCTTACGCGTGACCCACGCGTACGCGTGGATTTGATTTCATTAACCCTTGACGCGAGAACCCTATCCCCTCGCGTCGCCTAATCTTCTTCTTTTCCCTCCAACATCTCCCTTTCTCTTCCCTCTTCCCTCCATTGAAACCTCCATCACCACCACCATCAACGCCCCATCACCGCCCCTTTCCGACAACCCAGAACTGCCGCCGACCACCCCTCCCTCCCCTTCCTTTTTCTTCTTCTCGTTCCCCTCTTCTCCTCCTTCCTGCCGACCCCAAGCACCCCCGCAGCCCCTGCGCTGCCGTGCCGCCGCCGTCTCTGGGTAGCACTCCCCTTTCCCTTCCTTTCCGATTCTACTACTGCGTCACCCAGGTTCCCCTGTCTCCCTCTGCACCCCTTTTCGTGCTTTATCATCTTGTTTAGATAATTTCGTTAGCTTTGTATAATTTCTACTTAGTTTAGTTAGATTAGAAATGCATGTTCTTAGTTGATTTTAGGTGGTTAGGTAGATAGGATGTGGTTAGTGGATTTAGGTCTGATAATTGCAATGTTCCTGCTGTCTGAATAGGATGATTTTCAAACTTCCTTGCTGTTGATGTTGCTGATCCATTTTTACATGCTGGTATTTAATGCTATTTGCTGGTGTGCTGTTCGACTGCTATTATACTAATTCTGCTTCATGATGCCTGGGTCATATAAATTTTCTTGTTCTTCAGGCTAATTGACATGTATTGGATTTAAATGAGCTGCTGAGTTGTTGATGTTTGTATTTGAATATATGATGGTTGCTAACCTGAGATTGATTTTATTGATTAATCTGTTGTTAAACCCATTCAGTTTGGCTCAGTTGCTTTTCTGTTCAATTCGTGAATAAATTGCTGTTCTCTTGATGCGATGTTGCTGCTCTCTTACTGAATTTCTGGCTCACTTTTTGATTTCCTATGAAACTATGCATATGGTTTTTGCGAATTTTAAGTGTTCATGCATTCATAGGAAAGTCAATTTGTTCCATTGAAGTTGTAGCCCCTACTCAACAATGCACCTTGATTCATGTGGCATTTAATTTTTGAATTTGTCTGAATTTTTGTGAATCCATATGGAATGATTTTGGTGTTTGTTCAATTCGGGAACGCTCACATTACAGCCGGAATGCTGCCTAATTTTTCTGAAAACTATTTTACTCAACTTCCACCCCTGAATTGCCTTTAGTACTTGTGCATTGTGAATTATTTGGTTTTAACCAAAGCCATTTCATGGGCTGATGGGGTAGCATTTCTATTCCTTTTGGTTACTTTTCTACTTGACATGCCTTGTTGATGATTCTATTTCTTTTTGTGCTTCTCTCTTTACATGCTCTATCATCAATGGTTTGCATTGTATGTTTAAATGTGAGCTTGCTTGTTCTTAACCCTTTTCAACTCCTTTTAGTTAGGAACTCCATTATCATGCCACTAATTTTAACCTACTTCTTTAACTTTTAACTAAATTGACTTTCTCACTTTTCTTTTTCTTTCGTTTCCACTCTTTTTCAAACTAACTCTTTTAATTCCTTTCAAGGCATGATAATTGTTGTTTCTTAACAAACAAGCATTCTAGATTTCATTGTATAAATTCTTGGTTTGTGATTTCTGATTGATTCCTTTGAATCCCACCTTTCTTTCCTTCCAAGAATTTTCCTCTTTATGACTCACTTCATGTTTTAACTTTCATTCCTCTATTGCATATCTTCTGCTTGTTATGCTTGCATCTTGTTTGCCTTTTTGTTTTTCTGCTTTTATTTGATAATATGTTTCCTGGGATTTCTGTTTTTCAGGATGACTGATCCGAAAGAAAAAGGCAAGGCTAAGGCCAGTTTCGGTAAGAGGAAGAGAGGACCGTCATCCGTTGCTCTGGCGGATATCCTCTCGAATGAGTCTTGGTGTGAAAAGAACTTTACTGATTAAGAAAATGTTGATCAACTAGTGCCTGCAAATGACCCAGTCAAATTCACCAATCTTTACTATGAACACAAGTTTCTGGTCTTTGCGGACAAATGGCACCTCTACTTAGAAAGATCGCTTAAAATACCAACTGAATTAAGGAAGTACACTGAAGATTAGATCAAACAGAGAGGTTAGGTGTTTCTGGAAAGAGATCTGACAGAGGTAAACACATTATGGGTCCGTGAGTTCTATTAAAACTATTATAAGACGACCCTTGATGCCGTGCAGCTTAGAGAAAAGCAGATCTTAGTCACAGAGGAGGCGATAGAGGATATCCTCCACTTCCAGCCTAAAACAAATTCTACAGATGGTTATTAGAAGGCCAAGAATTCTATTAGATTCATGAGTTTTGATTGGGATACTGTCCGGCATACCATAGCCATTGATCCTAATGTTCCGTGGGCTATGGGAAAGTCGAAATTAACTCCACGGGGTATGAAGATTATTTATCTCAATGATGAGGCTAGGCTGTGGCAACAGATACTGAGTAATTATGATATACCTAGTACTCACTTTTCAGAAGTGCCAGCTGCCATGATCATTCTTCTTTGGTGCGTCATGGAAAGAAAGGACCTATACCTTCCAAGAATCATTAGAATTTACATGTCTAGAGTTCATGTCAGAGGTACCTTGCCCTTTCCCTATTTGATCACACACATGGCTCGTCGAGCTGAGGTGCCTTGGGAGCAAGAGGATGAAAAACCACCGATTACTGACCGCAAGAAGGTTATTCCGCACGACAAGTGGTTCGGACCTCTAGGCCACAGACCACCTATTACTACTACCTCTACTGATGCAGCCACATCCTCAGCAGCACCTTCAGCACCTGCCACACCACCTGCTTTCACAGCTCCATCATCCGCTTCTCAGCCAGTCTACCATCTTGTGCACCGTCTTTTTGAGCGCCTTGATTAGATGGAGCGCCACAATCAGCGGCGTTATGAGCAGTCCGAGTGTCGCAGCAAGCGATGCTATACCCATCTGAAGCTGATTGTGACTACTGGGCGTACTGACATCCCTCCGAGCCTAACACGACCTCGGAGCACTCTGAGGAGGAGGAGCAAGAGGAGGCACAAAGGGAGGATCAGTAGCATGCAAAGTATGAGGAGACTCAGCCTGAGCCGCATGCAGAGCCACAGGCACCTGCACTGCCACCGCAGACAGAGTCAACGGCACACCCTTCAGCAGGCGATGACCCTTCACACCCGGCTTGACTAGGGCATCGAGGACGATGATATGATATAAGTGTGGGGAGGTCACCATTTCTGGCAAATGATATTTTGGTGAACTATTTCAGACTTTTTATCCTATTTTTCTTTATTCTGTATTTTGCTTTATTTTATTTTTCTTTTAGTACTTGCACATTTCTATTTCATTATACTCTTGCTTATTTTTACTTTGTTGCATTTTGCACTTTGGACTTGTATATATCTTGGATATTTAGCTTGAATTGCACTTTTAGTTTATTAGTTGTGATGTGGAAAAACATGGATTATTAAGTTTAGTCTACCCTTTTGGCATATGAGCATTTGGTTTGATTGAAAAGAGGGATAAACTAAAAACTTTTAGCTTTTCATATTCACAACATCTCATTTAGTATACATATATAATATAAAAAATGTTGGTCAAATTGATGAAATTTTTAAGGAATGTATCTTTTTCTTGAAAAGGGCATTTAGGATTCACATTGCTTTGAGATAAAACTTTTTGTAACTTGCATGATATATATATAGATAATTAGAATATGGTATTTGAGCTAAGAACATACAACCCATGAGTTTTGAGCTTAATTATATGGTTACATTATTTAACCATAATTTTTATTCTTGTGTGTTCTCTTTTCTATCATTGTAATCTTTACTTTACTCCATTCTATATGTCCATTATTTAGTGTATATTCATGCATACATATAATTGAGGCCATCATTTGTTATTAGCTCACTTATCCCAAATAGCCTACCCTTTTATTTACATTTATTTGCCACTTTGATCATTTTTAACCCCCAATTGTTCTTTATGTTACCACATCACTAGCCTTAAGCGAAAAACAATTAATTACCCTAATTGAATCTTTGGTTAGCTTAAAATAGAGATTGTGCATCAACCAAGTGTGGGGAATTGTGGGAACTTGGGTTGATGAGAAAGTGTTGAGTTTTATTGACAAGATATTGGGAATTTGGGTGCCTACTCATGTGAAACCAGAAAAACCATATGTATTGATATGTTGTGTTTGCTTTTATATATAAAAAAAAGTTTAAGTTTAATAAATAGGGGACAAAATTACCCCAATGTTGAGTTTAACAAAGGATCAATGCATATATGGTGAAATTAAAGAAAATTTGATGCATGAGTATGTGAAATATGCAAAAGTGGGAATTATGAGTAGCTAGGAATAATTTCATATATATAGAGTGTGTGTATGTTAGGTGAGAGCTTAGGTTAGTCAAAGATTCATATTATAGCTCACTTGGCCATACATATATCCTCACCCTTACCTTAGCCCCATTACAACCTTGAAATGACCTCATGATGTTTACATTTGTACACTAAATTTTTGTTGATTGGTTAGATGAAGAGCAAAGTTTTAGAAAGCATGACTGGAGGAAACTAGAGTGGATTAACCCTAGACACTTGAGTGATTAGAGTGCATATACAAATCCAGTGAGGGTTCAATAGCTCATTTCCATATGTCCATGTTTGATCATTGCCTATCTTGCAAGTATGTGAACTCTTTTGATTAACTCAACTCAGTTGTGAATATATTTTGATTGATTTAGCCCTTGAGTGTGCATATGTGGTTTCTTAGAAATTTGACTCAATTTGACCACATGTATGCTTATATATATATAGATAGATAGTAATTAGAATAGCATGACGCATGTAGGTGTCTCACATCTAAATAGGTTACATTGCATAAGTTCCACCCTTCTGCCTTCACTCTTTTGGCTTTCTTGAGCTTAGCATGAAGACATGCTAATGTTTAAGTGTGGGGAGATTGATAAACCACTATTTTATAGTCTATCTTGTGCTAAATGGAGTGGTCTTTATCAATTCTTTGTACACTTATTCATAAAAATTGCATGGTTTTACAAGTCCTTCCCAAATTTGTTCTATGATTAAAAACTCGCTTCCTAAGCCTTTAAATTGTGTAATTTTTATCCCTCTATATACCATTCGAAGCCGTGATCTGTGTGTTAAGTGTTTTCAGGCTTTATAGGGAAGGAATGGCTTAGAGGATGGAGAGAAGGCTTGCAAAAATGGAAGAAACATAAGAACAAAGGAGAAAGCTAGCGAGAATCGACGCGCACGCAAGGCTCACACGTGCGTGTGACTTGAAGATTTTCACAGCGATGCGTGCGCGTACCTGACGCGTGCGCGTGACTTGGAGACTTGCACATCGACGAGTATGCATGACTGATGCGTATGTGTGACATGTGCCACATGCAGAAAGTGTAGAAAGCGCTGGGGGCGATTTCTGGGCTCCATTTTTGGCCTAGTTCCAAGCTCGAAAACACAGAATAGAAGCTGCAAAGTGGGGGAATCATGTAGGGGAGAACGGATTCATTCACGGATCATCATTCATAATTTTAGGTTTTAGATGTAGTTTTCTAAAGAAGGAGGTTTTTAGGTTTATTTCTTCCCAATTCCAGGTTTAATGTTCCTTTAATTTAGTTCTCCTACACTCTTATTCATTCTAGTACTTTGGTTTATCTATTCCTCTTGTTGATTCTCTTCTTTTCGAATTTGGTTTATGAACTTCATGTTAGATTTGATTTTCTATTTAATGTAATTTGAGGTATTTCATATTTATGAACGCTTTCTTTAATTTATGTTATTGATGCTCTCAATTGGTTATTTGGATTTTATTATCTGTTATTGCTTTTCTATGCTTTTGTGTTGTGCCTTCCAAGTGTTTGATAAAATGCTTGGGAGGGTTTTAAGTTAGATTTTTCTCCTTTTGGCCTTGGTTGAGTAATTGGTGACACTTGAGTTATCAAGCTCCTTTGTTGATTGATAATTGAAAGTTGCTTATTGATTTGGATTCCACTAAAGCTAGTCTTTCCTTAGGAGTTGACTAGGACTTGAGGAATCAAATTGATTCGTCCACTTGACTTTCCTTCATAATTAGAGGGTTAACTAAGTGGGAGCAATGAAAAATTCTTATCACAATTGATAAGGATAGCTAAGGTAGGACTTCCAGTTCATATACCTTGCCAAGAGCCTTTCTAGTTATTAGTCTATTCCTTTTGAAATTTACTTTACTTGTTTCATATCCAAAACCCCCAAAACACACTTTTCCATAACAAATTATAAGCACACTTCTCTGTAATTCCTTGAGAGACGACCCGAGGTTCAAATATTTCGGTTATCAATTTTACTAGGGTTTGTTACTTGTGACAACCAAATTTTTGTATGAAAGGACGTTTGTCGGTCTAGAAGCTATACTTGCAACGAGAACTTATTTGTAAATTCTAGACCACGCAAAAGTCCGTTCATCAGTGGCATTGGCTAAGGGTTCTGCCTCAATCCATTTTGTAAAATAGTCTATTCCCACAATGAGGAATTTGACTTGTCCTGACCCCTGGGGGAGGGGTCAAAGAAGGTCAAGCCCCCATTTTGCAAATGGCCAGGGCGATGTAACACTGATGAGCTCCTCTGGTGTAGCGATATGGAAATTAGCATGCTTCTAACATGGTGGGCACATTTTAACAAACTCAGTTGCTTCTTTCTGCAAAGTTGGCCAAAAGAACCCAGCTCGGAGTACCTTTTTGGAAGGAGCTCGTGCCCCCAAGTGGTTGCCACACATGCCGCTATGTACTTCTTCCAGGACTTCCCTAGTATTGGAGGTCGGCACACATTTTAGGAGTGGTGTTGAGATCCCTCTCCTATATAAGATGTCGCCCACTATAGTGCAGTACTGTGCTTCTCGTATTAGCCTTTTTGCCTCCTTCTTATCTATGGGGAGTGTCTCTGACTTGAGGTAGTTGATTATGGGTGTCATCCATCCTTGATCCTGACCTGATATAGTTAGGACATTTTCTTCCTCCGAGATTGATGGGCTTTGTAATGTCTCCTGGATGAGGCTTCTATTATTGCCCCCTGGTTTGGTGCTGGCTAGTTTCGAGAGTGTATCAGCTCGAGCATTTTGTTCCCGAGGTATATGTTGGACCTCATATTCCCCAAATTGTCCTAGATGTTCTCTGATTTTATCCAGGTACTTTTTCATTGCGGGATCCTTGGCTTGGTAACTCCCTTCTATTTGTGAGGTGACTACTTATGAATCACTGAATATGGTAAGTTTTTGTACTCCTACCTCCCTGGCCAGCCTCAAACCAGCTAGTAGTGCCTCGTATTCAGCTTGGTTGTTTGAGGCAGGGAATTCGAACTTTAGTGAGAGCTCAATTTGGGTTCCTTGATCACTTTCTATAATTACACCTGCTCCACTCCCGATTTTATTTGAAGAACCATCCACGTAGAGATTCCATTTCGTGGGGGTTCCTGGGGTGTCAATGTACTCGACAATGAAGTCGGCCAAGTACTGTGACTTGATGGCTGTCCGGGCTTCGTATTGAAGATTAAATTCGGATAGCTCGACTGCCCACTGTAGGATTCTTCCAACTAAGTCTATTTTCTGTAGGATACCTTTTATGGGCTGGTTGGTCCGAACCTTAATAGTGTGAGATTGGAAGTATGGACATAGTCGTCAAGAAGTAAGTATGCGGGCGTAGAGCCTTGCTGATGAAGTAGATGGGTTGCTGTCCGCTTTCATCTTCTCTGACTAGTGCTGAGGCTATTGCTCGACTTCCTACTGCGAGATATAGTACGAGTTCTTCATTTTCCCGTGGTCGTGTGAGAATGGGTGGTTGCCCCAAGATTTTTTTGAAATCTTGGAATGTTTGCTCAAACTCTGTCGTCCATTCGAACCTCTTTCCCTTCTTTAATGTTGTGTGAAAGGGGAGAGATCTTATGGCTGATCCGGCTAGAAATCTGGATAAAGCTGCCAGTCTGCCATTGAGCTGTTGTACCTCTTTGATGCAGGTCGAACTTTTCATGTTGAGTATAGCCCGGCATTTATCCGGATTCGCTTCGATTCCTCTTTGTGTGAGTATAAAGCCTAAGAATTCGCCAACTTCTACCGTAAAGGTGCACTTTGCGGGATTAAGTCGCATACCATGCTTTCTTATGGTGTCGAACACTGTGGTGAAGTCAGACAACAATGATTCCTCACTTTGTGTTTTTATCAGCATGTCGTCTACATAGACCTCTATCAACTTTCCAATATGGTCAGCAAATACTTTGTTCATCAATCTTTGGTAGGTAGCTCCTGCGTTTTTTAGCCCGAATGGCATGACATGTAGCAGTAATTTGCTTTGGGGTTAAGAACGAGGTATTTTCTTGGTCGGAGGGATACATCGGGATTTGGTTGTATCCTGAATAAGCATCCATGAAGGAGAGGTACTTGTATCCAGAAGAAGCATCCACTAGAGTGTCAATATTTGGGAGTGGGTACGGATCTTTTACGCAGTCCTTATTGAGATCGGTGTAATCTGTGCACATCCGCCACTTTCTCTTTGACTTTTTTACCAAGACAACGTTGGCTAGTGATAAACCATTATTTTATGGTTTATATTGTGTTTAATTGTGTAGTTTTATCAAATCTTTACCCACTTATTCATATGATTAGCATGTATTTACAATTCCTTCCCAAAATTACTCCATGGTTGAAAACTTGCTTCCTAGAGACTTTTAATTATGTATTTTAATTCTCCTTTATTCCATTCGATGTCGTGATCCGTGTGTTAAGTGTTTCAGGCTTTATAGGGCATGAATGACTTGGAGATTGGAGAGGAAGCTTGCAAAAATAGAAGGAACACAAGAAATTAAGGAGATGACCAGTGAGAAGCGACGCGGACGCATGGCTCACGCGACCGCGCGAAATGGAGAAAATGGAGTGACGCGCTCGCGTGCCTAACGCGAACGCGTGAATTGGAAGCTGAACGAGTGAGGCGAATGCATGGACAACGCGCACGCGTGGCAAGCCAAAATGCTGGATAACGTGAATGCGTGAATGACGCGATCGCGTGACGTGCGCGATCTGCAGAATCTGCAGAATTCGTTTGGGGTGATTTTGGCCCATGTTTTGGCCCAGTTTTCATTCCGCATAATTTTTAGTTTTTAGATCTGAATTTACTCCTCCTCTAGGTTTTCTCTCTACGCATTCATAGTTCTTAGGATTTTGTTTTTATTGCTTTTTGGATTGGGATATTGAGAAGAGTTATTACCTCCGCCAAGACTTCATCATTCTAGTTTGTTTTCCTTACTTGTCACTTACTCTTTCATATCCTTAATTTGTTCAGAGTTACTATTGGATTATTTTTAATTTATTAATACAAGAACTATTTTTATTTTTAATTGATCTTTTTGATTATTATTCATCATGTCTTTCTTTATTTTCCTTTTTTATTTTGTGAAGTTTACATTCATAATGAGCGAGTAGTTCCATAACTTAATTGGGAGTTGATTGAAAGGAGAACCATGAGTTGGAATGCTCAAGAGTAAAATTGTAATTGAGTTTATTGTTGGATCGTCCTCTAGTCACTGACACTAATCCTTCCCAAGGGAGAGGATTAGAACTTGTGAATAGAAATAGACTTCCAATTTGCTTGACTTTCCTCTACTTGGGAAAGGATAACTGAGCAGAACAACCTTTAATTATCAATTAATCTTGGGAGAACTCCAACAAGGATAGACTTTCCGACTAATCTACTCCTGGTCAAGATTTTTATTTAAATTACATAAATTCTCTGATTTAATTTCCTGTTATCAAACTCAAAACTATTTTTGAAAACATCTGATTAATAAAATAGCACATCTTTCTGCAACTCGTTGGGAGACGACCTGGGATTCATACTCCCAGTACTTTAATTCTAATTTTGTGACAACCCTTCTAAATTGATAAGCAGATTTTTGTTGGTTAAGAACTATACTTGCAACGTATCTCTTATAATAATTTCTTAACCCGCCAATTTCCGCCACGTCAATTTTTGGCGCCGTTGCCGGGGAGTTGCAATAGAGTGCTAAGTTATTGATTGGAATTTATTTATTTGGATTTTATATTATTTTGTTACTATGAGCTGCATGTTTCTTTCATTAAATGACGCATTCATTTCCTGATCCAAGCTTGCCAGTATTTGATCCTGAGATTGAAAGAACTATTTCACGTATAAGGCAAGCTCAGCATCGGTTAGTCCTCTCCGAGGGCGAATCTGAAACGTCACGTAAGGAAGAAACAAGCTCCCTTTCTACTGATTCGGTTGATTTACGTGCAGGTGACATGGCAGCACCTAGGAGAGTTACTATCCAGGAGGCTAGAGCCCCTGATTTTACAATGCAACCGTTTCAAGTGCATCACCCAGTGGTGGCTACAGATTTTGAAATAAAGACTGCACTACTCAACTTGATGCCTAAGTTTCATGGCTTACCTGGTCAAGAGCCTATCAAGCACTTTAGGGATTTCCAAGCAGCCTGTTCTACTGTCAGGCGCGATGGTACAGATGAAACTTCTATTTTGTTAAAAGCCTTCCTATTCTCTCTTAAGGGAAAGGCAAGAGAGTGGTACTACACTCAACCCGCAGCAATTATTTCTGACTGGGATATGCTTAGAAGAGAATTTTTGGAAAAATTCTTTCCAGCTGAAGTTACTGATAAATTGAGGAAAGACATTTCCATGATTGTTCAAGACGAATCCGAGACTCTCTACGAATACTGGTAGCGCTTCAACAATCTTCTGGAAGCATGACCCCACCATATGATTGACAAGATAGTGTTGCTCAGCTACGTCACACAGGGCATGAGGCCTTAAGATAAGACCACATTGGAAAGTGCTAGCAATGGGTCTATAAAAAAGTACAAGACCACTGATGAGGCATGGCAATTGTTCAGCGATTTAGCTGAATCTACTCAGAATCATAGGCAGAAACAAAGCCGGTCAAAAGCTGTTGCAGAGGTATCTTCTAGCAAAGAGACTACTGCTCTGACTCAGAGTATATGTGAAATGACCAAGTTACTGAAGCAGATGCAGTTGAGTCAACAACAAGCGCAACAAAGCCAACAGTTAGTCTCATAGAGAGTGTGCAGAATCTGTGCTGATTATAGCCATTATACTGATGAATGTCCCCAGCTCCAACAGGAAGACAACACTGTGGTAGCCACTCATAACTTCTATAACCGCCCCAATCAAGGATACAATCAAGGTGGCAGCTACAACCATGGATGGCAGGGCAATTCCAACCAAGGTTGGAGAAATAATTCTAACCAGGGTTGGAGGGACAACAATAATAACAGAGGAGGCAGAGACAATCAAGGAAATCAGAGGTGGAATAATAACAACAACAGGCAGCAGAACCAGAACCAGCCTTACAGAACACCCACCTGAGGCAATCCCAAGGACCACAGCACAACCAACAACAAGTTCCTCAGATCACTTATTCTAATTCCTCTCCGAATGACGAGGTGTTTCAATCCATTGTGCAAGGACAAAAGAACGTGGAAAGTTCACTTAACGGTCTAACATCCGCTATACAAGCTCTCATCTCTCAGATGGGATCATCCAATACTTCAAACACTCAACATGCAAGCTCCAGTGGAATTCCTTCTCAACCCTTACCCAATCCAAAGGGTGGCATCAATGCCATCACCCTAAGGTCCAGAACAACACTGCAAGAGAGGAATCAGGAGGAGCCAAACCCACTAGAACACGCCTTAGCTGAAGAGGTAGTGAAAGTAGAGGATGCTGAAGAGGAAGAGAACATACAAGACATGGTTGAAGAAGAAGAAGCTCAACCACAAAAAGAAGCACCAAAGGATACAGACACTGCAGAAAACGCCCTTCCTATTCCATTTCCACAAATTGCAAGGAAGCCCAGGAAGCAGATGGAACTTGATCGCAACATGGTAGAAATATTCAAAAAGGTTGAGGTAACTGACGTTAGGATTTTTGCCAGTAAAGAATGTCATAAAAACAGTCGCGTTGTAGATATAGTCTCTAAACCGACAAAAATCCCTTCGTACAAACGTTTTGGGTGTCACAAGTAACAAACCCCTTCAAAAATTGTTAACCGAGTATTCAAACCTCGGGTCGTCTTCTCAAGGAACTGCGAGGAGGTATGTTCTTATTATTGGCTATAAAGGTTGTAATCGGGGTTTAGAAGATGAGAAGCAAGTAATTTAAATGACAAGTAAAGTAATTGGCAATTAAAATAAATAAATACTGTAAAGCAGACTTTTGGCAAGGTAAGAGAAGTTGGAGGTCCAATGTAGTTATCTCTCTCAACTATAATGAAAGTTGAATCTAAACTCCACTTGGTCAACCTTTACTAGGGCAAAGGAAAGTCAAGGGACTAATTAAATTGACCTTTGAATCCTATTTATTTCCTAAGAAAAGGTTGGGATTACTTAAGTTCAGCTCAATTAGCGAGATAACGATTATCAATTATGTTGAGTTTAATAACTGTTGAGTTACTGAATTCTTAACCAGAACCAAAAGGGGAAAAAGTAAAATTGCTGAAATAATAAAAATGTCCTTAGATGGGAAGCAATGGTAACTTAAATCAAAGATAACAATCATAAACTGAAAATACCTCAATTATCATTAATTCAAATAACAATCTGTAACATGGAAGAATTCATAGATTCAATTATAAAGGTAAATAGCCAACTCAGATACTGAAATAAATAAATAAAGTGAAAGGGAAGTTTAGAACAAAGAAATATAAAACCTGGATTGAGAGTCACTCTTAAAGCAAGAAGAAATCCTAAATCCTAAGAGAGAGAGCAGAAGATCTCCCTCCCAACTAAATCTAAATCATTGAAAAATAAAATATGCGAGCTCTCTTTTGAATGGGTGCATTCCCACACTTTATAACCTCTGGTCTATGTTGTCTGTACTTGGATCTGGGCAAAAAAGGGCTTCAGAAATCGCTGGGGGCGTATTCTGTAAATTCTGATATGTGGCCTCTGTTACGCGTCCGCGTGGGTCACGCGGTCGCGTCATTCGGAGCTTTTCCTTGCCACGCGGTCGTGTCAGTCACGCGTCCGCGTCGTATGCGTTCTGCTTATGTCACGCGGTCGCGTCAGTCATGCGGCCGCGTCGCTGCATCTTCGCTTCTGGCATGCGATCGCGTCGTCCATGCGATCACGTGAATACCAGTTTCCTTCAAAGCTCCATTTTGCTTTCTCCTTCCATTTTTGTATGTTTTTTTTCCATCCTTTAAGTCATTCTGCCTTAGAAAATCTGAAACTACTCAACACACTAATCACGGCATCGAATGGAAATGAAGGTAATTAAAATAATTAATTTTTAAAGCTTAGAAAAACATGTTTTTTCACAATATGACATAATAAGGAAGGGAAAGTAAAACCATGCAGTTATTATGAATAAGTAGGTGGAGGATTGAATAAATCACTCAAATTAAGCACAAAAAAACTCATGAAATATGGGTTTATCAGTAACTGTTCCCCTTTTTGATGTTATTCAGCAGGTACCTAAATACGCAAAGTTTCTAAAAGATCTATGTATACATAAGGACAAAATTAATGAATTAGAAACTATTCCTTTAGGTAGTTCTATATCTACTTTAATGGGAGGTATACCTGAGAAGGGTAGTGATCCAGGTCCATGTATGGTTAATTATACTATTGGTGGTGTGATATTTTCTGACTGCATGTGTGATTTAGGAGCGTGTGTTAGTATAATGCTTTTGTCTATATATGATACTTTGAGGCTCCCTCCCTTAAAAAGGTCAGCAGCTCGTTTTGTGTTAGAAAATAAAAGCATTATTACAGTGATTGGAATTGCTGAAGATGTATTAGTGAGCATTAAGGGGCTCATATTTCCCATTGACTTCTATATCCTGGAAATGCCCCCTAATGACTTAGGAAGGCCATCATCAATCCTGCTTGGAAGACCATTCCTGAAGACTTCAAAGTTCAAGCTGGACGCATTTTCTGGAACTTATTCTTTTGAAATAGATGGCAGAATAGTGAAATTCAGTTTAAATGGAGCTATGAAGTACCCTCCGGATGATCATTCTATCTCCCAGTGTGACATCATAGATGAAACCATGGCTGAAGTTTACCAGGAGGAATTAGAAGAGAAGTACATAGGGCAAGTCCAAGTGTGGGGACATTCTCGGAGGACAATGAGAGCACTTCACCATTATCACGAGCTCCAGATAATCCAGAGCCTGACCATGAGCAGAAATTAGAATTAAAACCCCTCCCTCCACACCTCAAGTATGCTTACCTTGAGGACAAGCAGAAGTTTCCAGTTATCATTGCAAGGGAACTCACTTTCCAACAAGAAGAACAGCTACTCATTGTGCTGAGAAAACACAAGAAAGCAATTGGATGTAGCCTAGCGGATATTGTAGGCATCAACCCTCAAGTTTGTGAGCACAGAATATTCCTAGAAGAGGGAGAAAAGCCTGTCCATCAACCTCAGAGAATACTGAATTCCACCATCCTAGAAGTTGTCAAGAAAGAAGTGACCAGGCTACTTGAAGCAGATATCATTTACCCCATCTCAGATAGCGAATGGGTCAGTCCAGTACAAGTGGTGCCCAAGACGTCTGGAATCACAACAGTAAGAAATGAGCATGGAGAGCTTCTGACAACTAGAGTGCAGAATTCATGGAGAGTTTGCATTGACTATAGGCATCTCAACCAAGCCACTCGCAAGGATCATTACCCCTTGCCATTCATTGATCAGATGCTTGATCACCTGTCAGGTAAATCCCATTATTGCTTTTTAGATGGTTATACAGGTTATTTTCAAATCCATATAGCTCCTGAAGATCAGGAAGATTACTTTTACATGTCCTTTTAGAACTTATGATTATAAGAGAATGCCCTTTGGCTTATGCAATGCACCAGCTACTTTCCAAAGGTGCATGATGAGTCTTTTCTCTGACATTATTGAGAACTGTATGGAGGTTTTTATGGATGATTTTAGCGTTTATAATGATTCATTTAGCCTTTGCTTGGATAGTTTATCTACAGTATTAGATAGATGTGTCAGTACAAACCTTGTATTGAATTTTGAAAAATGTCACTTTATGGTAAAACAAGGGATTGTACTAGGACATGTTGTGTCTAATACTAGCATTTCTGTAGATCCAGCAAAGGTGGATTTTAATTCTAGTTTGCCTTACCCCTCCTCTGTGAGGGAAGTCCGTTGGTTCCTTGGCCATGCAGGTTTTTACTAGAGATTCATTAAGGACTTTAGTAAGGTAGCACTACCTTTATCCAGACTACTGCAGAAAGATATTGAGTTTGAGTTTAGTGAGGATTGTAAACAAGCGTTTGATAAACTGAAGACCGCCCTAACTCAAGCTCCAATTGTGAGAGGACCAGACTGGAGCTAGCCATTTGAAATCTTGTGCGATGCTTCCAACCATGCAGTGGGAGCGGCGCTGGCTCAGCGTGAAGGTAAGGATCCTTTTGTAATTGCTTATGTGTCTAAGACTTTAGACGCTGCTCAGTCTAATTACACTACTACTGAGAAAGAGCTTCTTGCTATTGTTATTGCTCTGGATGAATTCTGAGCCTATTTACTTGGTGCTAAAGTAGTAGTGTACTCAGACCACGGAGCTCTAAAGTATTTATTAGCTAAAAAGGAATCCAAACCAAGGCTTATACGTTGGATACTGCTACTACAAGAATTTGATTTAGAAATTAAGGATAGGAGTGGTAACCAGAATCTAGTGGCAGACCACTTGAGTCGCCTTGAGCACATTAGGGATGACTCCACTCCTATAGATGATAATTTTCCATTTGATAACCTGCAAGCAGTATCTGAAGTAGTCCCTTGGTATGCGCCTGTAGCTAATTATCTAGTTAGCCGCACTTTTCCTCCAAACTTTACTAAGCAACAAAGAGACAAGCTGAAAAATGAGTCCAAATATTATATATGGGATGACCCATATTTATGGAGATGTGGTGCTGACCAGGTAATTAGACGATGTGTGCCTCAATCAGAATTCTAGTCCATTTTAGAGGCCTGCCACTCATCTGATAGTGGAGGACATTTTGGCCCTCAAAGAACAGCTAGAAAAATTTTAGACTGTGGATTCTGGTGGCCTACTCTTTTTAAAGACGCTGCTGAATTTTGCAAATCTTGTTCCCCATGCCAAATGTTTGGTAATATATCCAAGAGGGATGAGATGCCTCAACAGATTATGCTTTTCTGTGAAATTTTTGATGTTTGGGGCATTGACTTCATGGGTCCATTTCCAAATTCTAATGGTTATTTTTATATATTGTTAGCTGTAGATTACGTTTCTAAATGGGTGGAAGTAATTCCTACCCGCACTGATGATGCTAACACTGTTGTTTCCTTTGTTAGAAACCATATCATTTGTCACTTTGGATTACCACGAGCAATCGTGAGCGATCAAGGCACCCATTTTTGTAACAGGAGACTAACAAGATTACTGAAGAAGCATGGGATAATTCATAAAGTGGCAACAGCCTACCATCCCCAGACCAATGGGCAAGCCGAGGTGTCTAATAGAGAGATAAAGCGTATATTGCAGAAAATAGTCAAACTTCATAGAAGAGATTGGAGCACCAGGCTACAAGATGCACTCTGGGCATACATAACAGCATACAAGACACCCAATTGGATGAGTCCCTTCCGCTTAGTTTATGGAAAAGCCTGTCACCTCCCAGTTGAGGTAGAGCACAAAGCCTTTTGGGCAGTAAAGGAGTGCAACATGGGATTTGAGAAAGCCGGAGCTGAAAGGAAGTTGCAACTGCAAGAATTAGAAAGCCTTCGCCTAGAAGCTTATGATAACTCAAGGCTGTACAAGGAAAAGATGAAGGCTGTGCATGATAAGCACATCAGAAGGAGAGAGTTCCAACCTGGGGACTTAGTCCTCCTTTACAACTCTAGACTGAGGCTCATGTCAGGCAAGTTTAGATCAAGATGGGAAGGTCCATATAGAGTAGAGAAGGCTGAGCCATTCAGAATTTTCCACCTGAGTCATCCTTCAAGCTCTGAATTCATCAAAGTTAATGGACATCGCTTAAAGCTATATCATGGTGAGAAGGCGACAAAAAACAAGGAGCTAGAGATCTTCCTCTTAGAGGATCCACCCATAGCAGAAGACTGAGCTAGTGGAGCGTCCAACTTAAGGACGTTAAAGCAAAGTGCTAGGTGGGAGACAACCCACCATGGTATGATCGTTCCTTTCTTTCTTCTTAGTTTTCTTTTTCAATAACTCTTCTCATTATTAGCACATTTAGTTTCCCTATTCATTTGCACAATTGCATATAAAAAAAAGCGAAAGGAGGAAAGCGGCATGCGACGCGACAGCGTCACCGACGCGTCCGCATCGTATTGGCCCAGGAAAGCAAAAGCAAACTTAACAGAAAGTCACGCGAGAGCGTGGCTGGAGGCGTGCCTTTGGCACAAATTGACCCACACGACCGCGTCGTTAACGCGTCTGCGTCATTTGCGAAAAATGCCTCCCACGCGTCCGCGTCACCCATGCGAACGCGTGACCTGAAAATCAGCGTAATAAGGGGTGCATGGCAGCAAGTTGTGATGGAATGGGGCTGGAATGGCGCTAGCCGCACAAGCCCTACCACGCGAGCGTGTGCCCCACGCGTCCACATCGTCTTCCAACCTTGGCCATTCACACGATCGCGTCCACCACGCGAACGCGTCACCCTAAAATTTGGCAACAATGAGTTTCGAACAGAGAGTTGTGCGAGTGCGAGGCTGCCCCCGCGCCAGTAGCACAGAATGAGTCACGCGTTCGCGTGAGTGACGCGTCCGCGTCGATTCACATAAGCGCCATCTGCGCGAACGCGTACCCCACGAGTCCGCGTCGCTGGCGCCGCACAACATATCCATATCTGCCAAAATATCTTATCTTTCTCTTCCCCAAATCCTATTTTTTCTTTTTCCTTCTTATTTCTTTCTTCCCCTTTCTTCTTTCTTCCTTCTTTCTCACTTTCTACTCTCTCCCCTTCTCACCACCATTATCAAGATTTTTCTTTTTTTCTTCCCTCCTTACTTTTCTATTCTTCTTCTTATTTTTATGTTTTCTTCTTCTTTTCTTTTTCTTTTTACTTTCATTATCCATGTATTCTTTTTCTTTCCTTTTCTTTTAGTTGGTGTTGGAAATTTATTTGGGTCATTATTATTTCTTTTGATTTGCTTGTGGACTGTTAAGGAATTGTTTGACAATTATATATTACTTTTTAAAGGGTTGCTTGCATGTTCAATTTATTATTTTCATTAGCTTATTTACCATGCATGCTATGTGTTTGTGAAAACGCCCGTATGACATTATGCACTGTTTTTCGATATCTTTTATTCTACTACTCTAAATGCTTGCTTTTCACAAAACCATTTTATATTATATTATTTAAATATAATTGTTATTACAAACAGGTTATTAGTTTGAAAGGCTTGGTAATCTAACTTGGACATTGAATGCTTGATCTATGCTACTCATGCATTTGCCTGCATGCCAATAAACACCTTGCATTTAATTGTCATCACATGCACTTGCTATATTTCCATTGATGATTTTTCACATGTAGTCATGACCATGTGTTAACATCATTCATCTTTTAATGTGCATTGATTACCCCCTTTCCCGTTCTCTTCTTTGCTCTAACCCTTGACATTTTAACATACTTTCTCTTTTCTTTCTTTTAGGATGGCCACCAAGAAAGGCAAAGAGAAAGCTACTCCCAAATCAATAGCAAGAAAAGGAATAAAAAGAGCATTAGTGGCAAAGCCATCTTCAACTGCAGTTAAGCCCTCAAAAAAAAGAATTAAGAGGATTATAAAGGTTGATGAAAAAGAGAAAGCCTTCCCAGCAAAGGACACTGCACGATTTACCAACCGCTAATGTGAGCAGATGTTCCCCATCCTGGCAGAAAGGAGTTACAACAATGAATACCTTCTTATCCTCCCGACTCATATTGCTAAATTTGTTGAGCCGCGAATTGAGCGACAACAATGGGGATTCCTACAGAGACAGCCACGGCAGGTTAATCTTTCCTGGGTAGTCGAGTTCTACTCTAATTTCCACCTACCAACCTTGCAGTCTGTCTATGTCTGTCAGAAGCAAGTCCCCATTACAGAAGAGGCCATTAAACGAGCTTTAGATCTTCCCCCCACGGCAGAAGGACCGGACGCATTTCAAGAGGCCGCACTCAAGCGCCAGACGTACCAATTTGATTGGGACGCTGTTCTCAGAGTTATCGCACTACCTGGCAGTAGATGGATTTATGGATACCATCGTTCCCATCCTAAGGGAATATCGGCTTCTGCACTTACCTTGGAGGCTCGCGTATGGGCATAGATTATGTCCCATTACGTTTTCCCGAGCACTCACGAGTCCTCCTTCACTGCAGACAAGGCCGTTCTACTATGTTGCATCCTTACAGACCAGCCTCTAAACCTACTAAGACACATCCGTAATGCCATGGGACACGTATAAATTGCGGGCAACTTACCTTTTCCCGCCTTGATCTCAGATCTTGTCTCAGCAGCCGGAGTCTCCTACAGAGCTGGAGACACCACAGCCATGCTCCCACGGGATGATCAGTACGTCCCTAACGGGAAATATATCAGACCTACAGCAGCCACTACAAGCCAGCCTACTGAACCGGCTGAAGACATTCCCCCTTCAACACCACAAGCACCTACAACAAACCAACTGCTCCATCAGATACTTGAGAGGTTGGATCAGCAGGAACACAAAGCAAAGCTAAGAGAGTGCCGTAACAAGCGCCTATTCACATACCTCAAGGAGCTACTTATGGGGAAATACAAAGACCCAGACACCCCGGACTCCACTTCCTTTACCAGCACAGGGAGCCATGACGGTCCCGACTGTGGAGATACTGCTACCAGCCCACCTTTGTTCCTGACAGATGGTACCGAGGACGGTGCAAAGCCTTAAGTGTGGGGAGGTCAGTCAGTACCTGACTTCCGGAGGTAATTTCTCTTCCTTAACATCAATAAAATAGGATATTTAGTTAGTTTTTCAATTTTTTTTTTTGTTTTAGAATGTGATAGATTGCATAGTAATAGGTTAGTTGCATGCATATTCTACTTGATTGAAAAGATAATAAGTTTCTTCTAAGACCCTATCTTTTTGAACAAAATTTTACTAATTTTAATCAAAACTTTTATGTTAAATTTGCTTGAAGTTATATTTGGAACATAGTTTAAAAAGCTAAGAACACAAAACCCGTAAAATTTGAGCTTAGTTACATGGTTACATTATTTAACCATAATTATTTTATTCTTGTGTGTTTACTTCTCTATGATTGTAATCTATTTTTTCCTTCATTCTATATGTCCAATGCTTAGTATATTTATATGCTTGCATATGATTGAGGTCATTATTTGTTTAGCTCACTTATCCAAATTAAGCCTACCCCTTAAGTTACCCTTGTTAGCCACTTTGAGCGTTTAAATCCCATTTGTTCTGTATTTTACCACATCACTAGTCTTAAGCGAAAAAACAATTATATATCCCAATTGAATCTTTGGTTAGCTTAAGATAGATTTGTGTGTTAATTGAGTATGGGAAGATTGTGGGAACAAAAGATAATAAGGGAATGTGTCATGATAATGTAATGGGAATTTGGGTACCTACTCATGTGAAACTATAAAAGAATTAAGAATCCATGTGCATTGATAAGCTATGTTTATTTTTAATTAAAAAAAATCCAAACAATATTCAATAAATAAATAAGGGGACAAAATTACCCCAATGCCAAGTTAAAATTCAAGGATCAATGCATATATGATAAAATTAAAATAAAAGTTGATACATGAGTATAGAATGTGAAAGGGAAATTTTGGGTAGCTAGGTATGAAATTTAAGTTATATAGAATATATATATGTGTGTTAGGTGAAAGCTTGGGTTAATTAAAGATTCAATTTATAAGCTTACTTAGCCATATATGTACCCTTACCCTTACCTTGGCCCCATTACAACCTTGAAAAGACCTCATGATGTTTGCATTGGTACATTAAATGTTGTTGATTGGTTAGGTGAAGAACAAAAAAATTAGAGAGCATGATTAGAGAAGGATAGAGTGATTACCCTATACACTTGAGAGATCAGAGTGTACATACATCATCAGTGAGGGTTCAATGCTTGAATTTTATGTTCCCTACTTTCATGAGCTACCTTCTTGCTTTTTTATCTGTTGTTACTATATAAGAATTGAATTAGTGGAATTTGATTTGTGATTGTCTTGATGAGCTTATTTAATTTTGACCAGTGGACAAGAATCATATAGTTGCATTCATATGCATAGGTTGCATTGCACTGCATGAGTTTTACATGTTCCTACTCATTTATTTTATCTCCTCCAACTAAGCATGAGGACATGCTAATGTTTAAGTGTGGGGAGGTTGATAAACCATTATTTTGTGGTTTATATTGTGTTTAATTGTGTGGTTTTATCAAATCTTTACCCACTTATTCATATGATTAGGCTGTATTTACAATTCCTTCCCAAAATTACTCCATGGTTGAAAACTTGCTTCCTAGAGACTTTTAATTATGTATTTTAATTCTCCTTTATTCCATTCGATGCCGTGATCCGTGTGTTAAGTGTTTCAGGCTTTATAGGGCATGAATGACTTGGAGATTGGAGAGGAGGCTTGAAAAACTGGAAGGAACACAAGAAATTAAGGAGATGACCAGCGAGAAGCGACGCGGACGAATGGCTCACACAACCACGCAAAATGGAGAAATCGGAGTGACGCGCTCCCGTGCCTAACACGAACGCGTGAATTGGAAGCTACACGAGTGACGCGAATGCATGGACGACGCGCACGCGTGGCAAGGCAAAACGCTGGATGACGCGATCGTGTGACGTGCGCGATCTGCAGAATCTGCAGAATTCACTGGGGGCGATTTTGGGCCATGTTTTGACCCAATTTTCGGCCCAGAAATGCAGATTAGAGCCAGGAAACATGCAGAAATGAAGAGACATTCATTCTACATAATTTTTAGTTTTTAGATCTGAATTTACTCCTCCTCTAGGTTTTCTCTCTACGCATTCATAGTTCTTAGGATTTTGTTTTTATTGCTTTTTGGATTGGGATATTGAGAAGAGTTATTACCTCCGCCAAGACTTCATCATTCTAGTTTGTTTTCCTTACTTGTCACTTACTCTTTCATATCCTTAATTTGTTCAGAGTTACTATTGGATTATTTTTAATTTATTAATACAAGAACTATCTTTATTTTTAATTGATCTTTTTTATTATTATTCATCATGTCTTTCTTTATTTTCCTTTCTTATTTTGTGAAGTTTACATTCATAATGAGCAAGTAGTTCCATAACTTGATTGGGAGTTGATTGAAAGGAGAACCTTGAGTTGGAATGCTCAAGAGTAAAACTGTAATTGGGTTTATCGTTGGATCGCCCTCTAGTCACTGACACTAATCCTTCCCAAGGGAGAGGATTAGAACTTGTGAATAGAAATAGACTTCCAATTTGCTTGACTTTCGTCTACTTGGTAAAGGATAACTAAGCAGAACAACCTTCAATTATCAATTAATCTTGGGAGAACTCCAACAAGGATAGACTTTCCGACTAATCTACTCCCGGTCAAGATTTTTATTTAAATTACATAAATTATCTGATTTAATTTCCTGTTATCAAACTCAAAACCATTTTTGAAAACATCTGATTAATAAAATAGCACATCTTTCTGCAACTCGTTGGGAGACGACCTAGGATTCATACTCCCAGTATTTTAATTCTAATTTTGTGACAACCCTTTTAAATTGATAAGCGGATTTTTGTTGGTTAAGAACTGTACTTGCAACGTATCTCTTATAATAATTTCTTAACCCGCCAATTTCCGCCACGTTAACTAACCATAATGGGTACTTGACCTCCCTTATGAATCCTGCCTCCAGTATGGCTTGTACCTGCTCTTCCAGGACTTGCGACCTTTCTGGTCCGAGCTTCCTACGCTTCTGTTGCACTGGCTGAGATCCTGAGTATACCGCCAGTTTGTGGCACATTATTTTGGGATCTATGCCTGGCATGTCTGCGGCCTTCCATGCAAAGAGGTCAAAATTATCCTTTAGGAACTGTATCAGAGGCTTCTTCAAGTCTCCCATTAAGGTTGCCCCGACATTGGTTGTCTTACCCGGGCATCGCCGATCTGGACTTCTTCAGTCTTTCCTTCAGGTTGTGGACGAAGTTCCTCATGAGCTCGAACTCCCCCAAGTTCAATAGTGTTAATTTCCTCTCCTCTGGGGTTGCCTCTAAGGTTCAGACCTTTCGATGAGATATTTTGGAGGAAAATAAATTTCTCCCAAAACACACGAATCTAACCGGCAAGTGCACCGGGTCGCATCAAGTAATAAAACTCACGGGAGTGAGGTCGATCCCACAGGGATTGATGGATCAAGCAATTTTAGTGGGTGATTAGTTTAGTCAAGCTGACATTCAGTGAATTGTGTGAAATGTAGCCAACAAAAATTAAATTGTAATGAATCTTAAAGATGCAGAAAGTAAAATTGCAAGTAAGTTAAAGAACAAGAAAGTAAAATAGCTGAAACTTAAATTGCAAGAAAAGTAAATTGCATGAAAAGTAAAGGGGCTGGGGGTGTTGGAAATTAAAAAGAGCAATAGATCACGCAACTGGAAATTTAAATTGCAGGAAGAATAAAGGAAATTGGATGCTGGGAATCAAAACAGAATTGAAATTTTGAAGTGCAGTGAATTAAAAGCAGCAAGAAAAACAAAGAGAAATCTCAGAGGGAGAATGAAACAGAACACCTTCAATTCTCCACCCAAGATTCAAAACAAAGAAAATTAAAGAGAGAGCTCTCAAATTCTAGTGCTCCCTAGTGGAGCCAGCCTCCCCACAAATATGAAAATGATGCCTTATATAGGCTTTACAAAATGGAAATGAAAATGAAATTAAAAAAAAATTACAATTAAATGAAATTCCTATTTTATCTATTTCTTGTGCCTTTGAGTGATGATCATTTGGGCCCTTGCTCTTGATGGAATTGGGTTGATAAAGGCCTTGGTTGATTGCTCTTGGAGTTTGAAGAGGAACCGAATTGAACCGGGTTGAGTTTGCAAAAGTTGGACCAATAGTTGGAGCTAAAGTTAGGGGTCTAACTTTGGCTCCAACCTTTCATAGCAGCCCACAAAACTTGCTGGTATGAACGTTGGTGCCAACGTTAGGGGTCTAACTTTGACCCTAACGTTGGCCTCCCTTATGCACATTTATGGCGCCAACTTTGTCCTCTTGTCATGTTGCCAATGTTTTTGCCCAATATAGACTATCATATATGGTTGGAAAGCTCTGAATGTCAGCTTTCTAACCCACTTGGAATCACTTCAATTGGACATCTACAACTCAAGTTATGATCATTTGAAGAGGGCATGGTCGCTGGCTTTGGTGTGCAGCGTTTGAGGTAACGTTTGCCTCAAACGTTGGCGAAAATGCCAGTTCTGGAGGCTCAAACGTATTGTCCACCCCATACTATTATACATTGTTGGAAAGCCCTGGATGTCTACTTTCCAATGCCGTTGGGAGCACATCATTTGGAGCTCTACAGCTCGAGTTATACTCCGTTGAAGGTGCAGAGGTCAGTTGGCCTCACTGCAGGTTGTCACCATGTTCGTTTATGCACATTGCGGGGCAGTTCTCTCCCTCAATTTTAGTGTCCACCATGCACTGCCATATATGCTTGGAAAGCTCTTGATTCCTACTTTCCAATGCTTCTTGAATCACCGCATTTGGAGCTCTGTAGCTCAAGTTATTCTTGTTGGAAGTATACCCCTTGTATGCCTTGTGGCGCCAACGTTAGCCCAAAAGTTAGGGGTCTAACGTTGGCGCAAACTTTTGCTCCTCTTTGTATTTCCCATGTGCCAACGTTAGCCTCCAAGTTAGGGGTCTAACGTTGGCGCAAACGTTAGGTGGCCAGGGAGGAGTTTCTCATGCCAACGTTAGCCTCCAAGTTAGGGGGCTAACGTTGGCGCAAACGTGGGGTGCCCAGGGAGTAATCTTCATGTCTAACGTTAGCCCTCACGTTTGGGGTCTAACTTTGAGGCTAACTTTAAGTCCAACTTTTTGCTTCATGGTTCAATTTCACTTACTCCATTGTCCTCTCTTTACTCCTAGCCCTTCCTTCTTGCTTCAACCTTTCTCCAAGCTTTCTTCACCTATCATTAATCAACCAAACACATCAAAGCTATGCTCAAAATCATGAGATATTCATTCTTTCATAATATGCAACAATTATAGCATAAAATCTCATGAAATGGCATGAATTCATACATGGTTGATTAAATCAAAGGAAACATGAAAATCTACTCAATTGGCTTGCTTAGAGCTCAAGAAAGTGCATAAAACCTATTGAAAACAGAGGGAAAAAGCATAGAAAAACATGACATGGTGACATGTCATCACAACACCAAACTTAAGCCTTGCTTGTCCCCAAGCAAGAAAAGAATCATGCAATAAGGATTGACAATCCAAGGCAAGAAGAATAGCAACTCAATGTTCATGGTAAGCTAGTTTTCTAAGCATGCTACAATCACAAAAGAAATGTAGATGATTGATGCTTCTATCTAGCTCATTTTATGAAATCTTTTCCTTATATTTCTTCCTTGAAACAAGCTTTTTGCTTTTCTTCTTAGCTTCTCCTTTTGGGTGCTTTGCCCCATGAGTTGATAACAAAGCTACGACTTCTAAATGCTTTGTTTTCAAGTATTACCACTTGATACATAAGCACCACAAGCATTTGATTAGAGGACTTCATTAAGCTCATTTTTCTTTTCTTTTCTTGACTCTCTAATCATTGATGCTCAGAGCCTTGAGCTTTGAGGGAGTGCTTTTGCACTTTGAGCCTAACCTTGACTTCTAAGTGTTTTGTTTTCAAGCATTTGGCTTGATACATAAACACCACAAGTACTTAGCAAATAAATTGCCATTGATACTCAGAGCCTTCAGCTTTCTCATTCTTTCCCTTTTTCTTTTCTTGCTTTATTTTGCATTTGCTTTCAAGGTTTTAATGATTTTCAAAAGATTTCACAAAATGTCCTAGATGAAAACTTCAATTAAATAAAATCCAATGCAATTGAGCAACAATCAAACATACTAGCTTCCCAATACTTTTATGCACATGCTAAAATATTCTTTAATGCCTTGTTTGTTTATGATCATGATACTTTACTGCTTTTGAATTCACAAAACTCAAGTTGGTAGTCATAATGCCACTGCAACATGTTACAAATCAAGATTCAAGCTATGCTTTATTCATACACACATGTAAACAGAAAAGATAAAGACAATCATGCAGTTTATAGTGCTTGAAATAAATGAGAGGAAAAGGAACTTTACAACCTTGTAGTTCATCTTCTCTATTGTTGTCATTTTCCTCCCATTCTCCTCCTTCCCATACCAAACTCAGAATGCTTGCTCATCCTCAAGCAACAATTAGGACAATGGCTATGGGGCTAAGATGGATCATAAGTGTCTTTACACAATGAAATGTTAGTAGCACATGTGTTTTAAGCAAGCAAAATTAAAGATAATAATCAAGGCACAAGAGACAGAGACATTGTGATTGCAAACTTAAGAAGGTGAGCATAATACTTTGCATAAAAGATAAGAGGCACACCAAACTTAATGTGACACTTTCGCTTGGAATCAATGCAAGTATCCAGTAAAGATTTGAAGCAAATTGTGTTGCATAGCAACACCAAACTTAGAATGCAATCCTATGTCCATTTATCTGAACTAAAACTAAACAAAAGAAATTGTTATATGTTAAATACAATCACCAAATGAAGAATCTGTTATGAATAAGGATGTCGTGGTGATGTATGAACAAAAACAGTTAATGAAGGAAAGCATTAAAAACAAGTAAATAAATGAAACAAAGAGAAAACAAAAATTATCCAACTAAGAAGAAAAATAACACTGTAAAAGGCAATATGATTATACAGACAAGTGATGTTGCTGGATTGGTTTGCATAGAAAAATAGGTGGCACACCAAACTTAGAATCTTGGTGTGTCACTTTCATGTAAAATTGATGCAATCATCCATGAGGATGGAAAACAGTTTGTTGCAGGGCAACACCAAACTTATAATGTAACCATATGCCAATTTATTGAAATTTAAACAAAGCAAGAAATGTACCTACTGTCTACCTGTTCTTTACTTTCTTCCTCTTCTTCCAATTTATTAAGAGAAATGACTTCAAAGGAGGAGAAGATTCAGCTATTACCCCCTGTCTTGGTCTCTCCTCAGCAAGCTTTCTTTTGTACATGGCTTGATTGAGCTTGCTTGCTATTAGTCCAGGGGTTAGATTGCTTGTGGTTGACCTCCTCTTGAATGTTGTCCTTGGTAGTTTGGTCACAATCCTCTTTTCGGTGCTTTTGTCAATTGCCTTCACTTCTTTGAATCCAAGTCTTGGTGGTTGTGTGATTGTTGGAGTTTTGTATTCATCCAGAGCCTTTTGTATTGGTGGTTCCATGAATTCTTCCTTCATGTACTTCTTTGCCTCACTTGAGTTTGGAATGACTTCTTCACTTTCTTGCTCCTCCACTTCCTCTTTTACACCCAACATTTGTTTCAATCGCTCTATCATGGGGGAGGTTTGTCGATCTTCCCAACATTTCTTCATCTCCTCGTCATACCTTTCAATCATGGATTCAAATGTTGAGGCGTTTTGGTCCAGGGAGGTTTGTGAGAGTTGTGAGTCTTCATGTTCTCTTGTCATCTCAAGTGCAGTTTCAGGTTCAACCACCTCATTCTTCATTGAAAGTTCACTTGATGCAGTGGCCTCCTTATCTTGCTCTTCCACTTTCTCCTTCATATCCATCAATTGGTCTTCATTTTCCTTGCTTAGTAGTTCTAAGCGTTTATCTGTGTCCTCCAATTGCTTATCCGTCTCCTGAGAGAGGATTTCTAGTTCCCTCCGGGATTGTTGATATTCCTCCGCCATTCTGTTGAACCTAGACTCAAATTCTGAAAACCATGAGTGGTTCATGGAAGTTTGTGTGGGTGGTGAGTTTTGAAAGGGGCTTTCGGTTGAAGTATCGTCAAGTGATGATATCTCTGGATGAATATCATATGGAGCACTAGAATTCCCTTCCCAGCCACCATTAGAATCATGACTTGCATTATTTTGTGGTGGAGAGAAATATCCCATATGATTTTCTTTCTCATCTTGTGGTTCTGAAGCATAGCTCCATGAATTGGAGTGCCCAGAATTTGAAGTTTCTTGGTGATATCCCCAGCCATCATTAGAGATTGGTGATGGTGGGTGATATCCCATAGAATTTGTTTGATCATAAGATGAGTTGAACTCCATTTGAGTTTTGTAAAACACACAACCAAGGAAAATTGAAATTACTCATATCAGAGATGAGAATTTCTTAGTGAGGAAAAACTCAAACACCTTGGTTTCAACTTAGAGCAGAGAACAAAAACAAAGAAAATGCTTGATCTAGACTTCTCACCCACTTAATCATTGTTGATCTAATCAATCCCCGGCAACGGCGCCAAAAACTTGATGAGATATTTTGGAGGAAAATAAATTTCTCCCAAAACACACGAATCTAACCGGCAAGTGCACCGGGTCGCATCAAGTAATAAAACTCACGGGAGTGAGGTCGATCCCACAGGGATTGATGGATCAAGCAATTTTAGTGGGTGATTAGTTTAGTCAAGCTGACATTCAGTGAATTGTGTGAAATGTAGCCAACAGAAATTAAATTGTAATGAATCTTAAAGATGCAGAAAGTAAAATTGCAAGTAAGTTAAAGAACAAGAAAGTAAAATAGCTGAAACTTAAATTGCAAGAAAAGTAAATTGCATGAAAAGTAAAGGGGCTGGGGGTGTTGGAAATTAAAAAGAGCAATAGATCACGCAACTGGAAATTTAAATTGCAGGAAGAATAAAGGAAATTGGATGCTGGGAATCAAAACAGAATTGAAATTTTGAAGTGCAGTGAATTAAAAGCAGCAAGAAAAACAAAGAGAAATCTCAGAGGGAGAATGAAACAGAACACCTTCAATTCTCCACCCAAGATTCAAAACAAAGAAAATTAAAGAGAGAGCTCTCAAATTCTAGTGCTCCCTAGTGGAGCCAGCCTCCCCACAAATATGAAAATGATGCCTTATATAGGCTTTACAAAATGGAAATGAAAATGAAATTAAAAAAAAATTACAATTAAATGAAATTCCTATTTTATCTATTTCTTGTGCCTTTGAGTGATGATCATTTGGGCCCTTGCTCTTGATGGAATTGGGTTGATAAAGGCCTTGGTTGATTGCTCTTGGAGTTTGAAGAGGAACCGAATTGAACTGGGTTGAGTTTGCAAAAGTTGGACCAAAAGTTGGAGCTAAAGTTAGGGGTCTAACTTTGGCTCCAACTTTTCATAGCAGCCCACAAAACTTGCTGGTATGAACGTTGGTGCCAACGTTAGGGGTCTAACTTTGACCCTAACGTTGGCCTCCCTTATGCACATTTATGGCGCCAACTTTGTCCTCTTGTCATGTTGCCAATTGTTTTGCCCAATATAGACTATCATATATGGTTGGAAAGCTCTGAATGTCAGCTTTCTAACCCACTTGGAATCACTTCAATTGAACATCTACAACTCAAGTTATGATCATTTGAAGAGGGCATGGTCGCTGGCTTTGGTGTGCAGCGTTTGAGGTAACGTTTGCCTCAAACGTTGGCGAAAACGCCAGTTCTGGAGGCTTAAACGTATTGTCTACCCCATACTATTATACATTGTTGGAAAGCCCTGGATGTCTACTTTCCAATGCCGTTGGGAGCACATCATTTGGAGCTCTACAGCTCGAGTTATACGCCGTTGAAGGTGCAGAGGTCAGTTGGCCTCACTGCAGGTTGTCACCATGTTCGTTTATGCACATTGCGGGGCAGTTCTCTCCCTCAATTTTAGTGTCCACCATACACTGCCATATATGCTTGGAAAGCTCTTGATTCCTACTTTCCAATTCTTCTTGAATCACCTCATTTGGAGCTCTGTAGCTCAAGTTATTCTTGTTGGAAGTATACCCCTTGTATGCCTTGTGGCGCCAACGTTAGCCCAAAAGTTAGGGGTCTAACGTTGGCGCAAACTTTTGCTCCTCTTTGTATTTCCCATGTGCCAACGTTAGCCTCCAAGTTAGGGGTCTAACGTTGGCGCAAACGTTAGGTGGCCAGGGAGGAGTTTCTCATGCCAACGTTAGCCTCCAAGTTAGGGGCTAACGTTGGCGCAAACGCGGGGTGCCCAGGGAGTAATCTTCATGTCTAACGTTAGCCCTCACGTTTGGGGTCTAACTTTGAGGCTAACTTTAAGTCCAACTTTTTGCTTCATGGTTCAATTTCACTTACTCCATTGTCCTTTCTTTACTCCTAGCCCTTCCTTCTTGCTTCAACCTTTCTCCAAGCTTTCTTCACCTATCATTAATCAACCAAACACATCAAAGCTATGCTCAAAATCATGAGATATTCATTCTTTCATAATATGCAACAATTATAGCATAAAATCTCATGAAATGGCATGAATTCATACATGGTTGATTAAATCAAAGGAAACATGAAAACTACTCAATTGGCTTGCTTAGAGCTCAAGAAAGTGCATAAAACCTATTGAAAACAGAGGGAAAAAGCATAGAAAAACATGACATGGTGACATGTCATCACCTTTGTTGTAACAGCGTCGCGTAATCTTCTGATCTCCCTTTATCGTGGCGATCCCTTCTGGAGTTAGGAATTTCATGCACAGATGTGGAGTTGAGACCACTGCGGCGAGCTGGTTCAGTGTTGTCTGACCTATTAGGGCATTGTAAGCTGAGCTCACGTTGACTACAATGAAGTCTATGTTGAGTGTCCTTGACTGGGTTCCCTTTCCAAAGGTTGTGTGTAGTGAGATATATCCAAGTGGTTAGATTGGAGTGTCTCCCAATCCGAACAAGTTATTCGGGTATGCTCTAAGCTCTTTATCTTGCAAGCCGAGTTTGTCGAAGGCAGATTTAAACAAGATATCCGCAGAGATTCCTTGGTCTATCAGTGTTCGGTGGAGATTAGCGTTGGCCAATATGATGATGATGACCATGGGATCATCATGCCTTGGGATGATGTCTGCTGCGTCTTCTTGAGTGAAGGTGATATTGGGGAGGTCGACTGACCTGTCTTCCCCTCCGACATGGTACACCTCTTTGAGGTGTCATTTGCGTGATGATTTAGAGATCCCTTCTCCTGCAAATCCTCTATTGATTATGTGCACATGCCTCTCCAGGGTGTAATGAGGACGCTTAACTCACCCGATCTCTTCTTCCCTTCTTCTTTTCTTTGTTTCATCTGTTTTATTGCCCAGGAACCTGTCTAATCTTCTTCCCCGGGCTAACTTTTCTATAATGTTCTTTAGTTTGTAGCATTCATTGGTAGGGTGCCCGTAGACTCGGTGGTATTCGCAGTACTCGGTCCGACTTCTTCCTCTTCTATGTTTAATCGGACAAGGGTGTGGGATATTTTCAGTGTTGCATATCTCTCTGTATCATCCATAAGAGACACTCTAAGTGGAGTGTAATTGTGGTATTTTATAAGTTTTTCAATGGCTTGGTCTTCTTTTTTCCTGGATTCTTTTTCCTTATCCCGAGGGGGGTAGGAGAATCTGGATTTAGAGGTTTCTCCTTGCCAGGAATTCTCCTCCATGTTTATATACTTCTCTGTCCTTTCTTGTACTTCGTTCTGAGATGTTGGATGCTTTTTTGATATAGAGTGGCTAAAGGGTCCCTCTCGCAGTCCGTTGATGAGACCCATGATGGCTGCTTCAGTTGGCAGGCTTTGTATATCCAGACAGGCCTTGTTGAATCTTTCCATATGGCTGCAGAGGCTTTCTCGGTCTCCTTGCTTAATCCCTAATAGGCTCGGGGCGTGTTTGGCTTTGTCCTTTTGGATGCAGAATCTGGTTAGGAACTTCTTGGTGAGGTCGTCGAAGCTTGTTATTGACCTAAGAGGCAAACTGTCGAACCACTTTATTGCCATTTTAGTTAGAGTGGTTGGGAAAGCTTTGCAACAAATTACGTCCGAGGCATCTGTGAGATATATCCTGCTTCTGAAATTGCTGAGATGATGGCTTGGATCCGATGTGCCGTCGTATGGGGTCATGTCAGGAGCTTTGAAGTCCTTTGGGACTTTAGCTTTTATGATCTCTTTGGTGAATGGGTCTTGATCTTTATGGGAGCTATCTTCGTGACTAGATCGAATGGTTTTGGTTTTAAGGTCGGCCTCGAGCTTTAGGAGCTTATCCTCTAACTCTCGACGTCATCTTGTTTCCCTCTAGAGGTCTCTTTAGGCTTCACGCTGGTGTTTGGCTTCCTGTTCGAGCTGTTTGAGACGATCCTGCAATTCTCGAAGGGCATCTAAAATTTTTGTGTTTGGGGAATGCTTGTCTCCATTTGGTTGAGGTGTATCTTTTGGTATGATGTCCGCGTTTTTATGCGGTGTTATGTTTTCTAAATCAGAATTGTGATCGCTGTCAAGGTTGTCTGCCATGATGATGGAATGACTTCCAGGTTCCCCGGCAATGGCACCAATATTCTGAGGGTTACCTGAAACTGAAGGTTGATCTTAGATGAGAACTGCTGTGGTGGCCGAAGCTATCGTGTCCAACTTGTTGGACTTGGTGTTCAGCTGATCCTTCGTCGCCGGAGGGTGGTGGTACCTGCAAGAGACTCCGATGCTTAAGTTAGCACATGCTTTAGGCAGGATTTTGTGTAGAATTAGAGTATGAGTTATACCTGGGTGCTCCAGTATATTTATAATAGTGTGGAATGACCTTTCTAGAGATAAGTTAGTTATCTTATCTTATCTTTTGAGTGAACTCATTTTATCTTTCTGGGCTTTTGATGCCTTTAGATTGGGCTATTTTCCCTTATTTCGGCCTACTTTGGGCTCCTATGGCAATTTGGCCGAACTCTTTAAGAAGAGGTCGGTGGCGTCCCAACCTGAAGAGGTTAGTCACTTGTGTCTTTGGTCAGCCCCAGTCGCACAGCTCGACCTAGGGTATGAACAGTATTTGATAAGGAACTGTGTGAATTGTGAGTTATACATATATATATATATATATATATATATATATATATATATATATATATATATATTGATTGGTTAATTTTGGGCCGGAGGCCGGAAGAGGTAACGAAGGTGAGTTAATGTGTGTGTTGTGTGATAATGCTTGATGATTTTGATGAGTGTGATATTGGGTTTGTATGTTTGTGGATGTTAATAAATGAAGATGCTTGGTGATGTGGATATAGGATGGTGGAATGATATTTTTGTGATGTATATTGTTAAGGTTTACATTTTTATAAGTAGAATGTGGGTATGGAATGGATGATCTATGTGATGCTTGATAAACCCCAATTTTGTGGTTTATCTTGTGCTTAATTTAGGGGATTTTATCACCCTTTTCCCACATTTATTCAATGAAATAGCATAGTTTTGTAATTCTCCTTCAATTTGTGCTTAAGTGTGAAAACATGCTTTTTAGGCCCTTAAATTGGTGATTTTGATTCACCTTAAATCCATTCTATGCCTTGATGTGTTTGTTAGTGATTTCAAGTCCATAAGGCAAGTATTGGATAGAAGAAGTGAAGAGAAAAGCATGCAAAGTGGAGAATGCATGAGGAAACAAGGATTGGGAGTGCACCAATGGACGCGCACACGTACAAGGCGCGCGTGCGTGAAAGTGATGTTGCATGGCGACGTGTACGCGTACATGGCGCGTACACTTGGATAGGAAAATTGCCAAGCGACGCGTACGCGTGGGTGCTCGAATGTGACTCACTCAAAGGCAAAACGCTGGAGGCGATTTCTGAGCTGGCCAGGCCCAATCCAACTCATTCCTGAAGCTATTTCATGCAGAATTCAAGCTAGAGCAAAGGGGGGGGGGAAGCACTTAGTTAGTATACATGAGCCTTTAGTTAGTTTTCTAGAGAGAGAAGCTCACTCTTCTCTCTAGAATTAGGTTAGGATTAGGTTAAATTCTCTTGGATCTAATTATAATTTGTTGATTTCATCCTGTTTACTTCACAATTCCTTGTTCTAGTATCTTCATTCCCTTGATCTCCTGTTAATTTCTTATTGTGCTCTCTTGTATGTTAATGAACCATTATTGAATCTTGATTTCTTTGAATGCAATTTGATGTTTTTGTGTCTTTTGATGTTTATTTCACTTATTATTGTTGATTTCTTACTTGTATTAGTTATGGGTCTCATTAATTCTTGCATTTTGTGATATTTAATTCTTTTGCACTCTAGTTGTTTGATGAAATATTCTCTCTAGTTTTTTAGTAGTTTTCCTCACTCTTGGCCTAGGCTAAAAGAATTGAGTGACCTTGACTCATTGGGTCTCAATGAATTGGTAATTTGAGAACCCTTGGTGATCAAGTTGATACTAATTGACACAACCCACTACTAATCTAATTAGTAGATAGGTTGGGACTTATGGGTTGATGTGATCAAGCCTATTTGACGTACCTAAAGCTTAGGAGTAGATTATACGTACTTAAAGCTTTTGGAGGTAGACTTAATAGGTTGGCTCTTCATAATTGTCAATATATGGTTTGTAGACGAGGATGGTGATCTCAATTACCTATGTCTAGCCAAGAGTATTTTTACTTTATTTTATTAGTTAATCGTTCATTTACCTTTCTTGCCCCTTATCAACCAAACCCCTTTGCACCTTCATAGCCAATAATTGAGCACTTCATTGCAATTCCTCGTGAGATGACCCGGAGTTTAAATACTTCGGTTAATTCTTATTTGGGGTTTATACTTATGACAAGCAAATTTTTTATTGAGAGAATTGTTTGTTGGTGTAGAACTATACTTGCAACTAGAATTCATTTATTCGTGAAAATTCTATACCGATACCACAATTATCCGCACATCAAAATGGCGCCGTTGCCGGAGATTTGTAATGGTGTTATATTATTGACTATTGTACATATTGTGAATAGTTTGATTTTTGGCTTGTTTGTTAGTTTTTGCTAGTTATAGGATTTGACCTTATTTGTTTCTTGTTAGTTTTTATTTTTATTTTCTCTTATCACTATGAATTCTCATCCTCACTTTGGCTATGAGTTTGGCTCAAATTATGTTAAAGGAAATGAGAACTACAATGGCAACATGCATCAAGGATGGAACAATCAAAGATGGGAGGAGCCCCAAGGGATTGATCAACCTTCTTGGCAACCACAACCTCCGATTTCTTATGGGTATGATTCCAATCCTATTGCATATCAATCTAATGGATGTGGTGACCCTTATTCTGATTGTCAACACCCACCACCACATGCCTATGAACTACCTCCTCAATATAATTTTGAACCACCTTACTCACAAGCCCCTTACCACCAACCACCTCATTATGACCCCAATCCTTATCCACCATACCAACCACCTTATGAACCACATGAACCATACATGGAGCCACCACCATTCCAACATAATTACTCTCAAGAACCACCTCAATATATATCACCTCCATACCCTTACCAAGATGAACCAACTTCCAATTATGAAACTTCCCTCCCAAACAATGAACCCTCTTTTCCCCATCACCTCCAATGGATAATTCTCTCCAGGGATGCATTAGCTCTTACATCCAAAGGTAAGAAGAGAACCAAATGGAGTTCAAGGAGCTAGAAGCTAAGATAGCTACCGTAGCGGAAGCCGTTCGTAAGCTAGTCTCCTCCTGCCTAAGCCTACGCGATCAAGGCACTCCCATTGTAGAATGTGGAGAAGCAATCAAAGTGCTTAATGAAGGAGAGAATTCGAAGCTCCACGGTAAAGAAGAGGAGTTGAAGCAAGAATTGCACCGAGAGGAAGAAGTTGAGGTTATCAATGTTAAGGAAGTGGATAACGAGATGAGGGAAAATGATCAAGAAGTGGGTTCCATTGTTAGCGATTTTTTGTCCACCTTGACCAACCCCTTTGATATCGACGACGAGAAGGGTATGCAACCTCCAAAGCAAATCATGATTAAAGATTTCGAGAAGATTGACCAAGAGAGGGATTCAATCATTGGTGACTTCCTCTATATAATTGAATCTCCTTCCATGAATCTTGGAGTAGAGACTAAGGAAGAGGTGGAAGTTGTAAAGGAAGAGCACAAGGGAATGGATCTCGCATTAGCTAAGTATGGGAAAGTCTCCCTTCCTAAGTCACCATCACTCCTTACAACATTCAGGTGGGTAAAATTCTCATCCCTAAGCTTTACCTTCTCACTTGAATATGGTTTGATTGAAAATGATGGTCAACTTAGAGCTCTTGGTGGAGTTAAGAGTAAGAGAGAATTGTGTAGTGGTTGGAAACATCACCCTATGTTCATGATGGTTGCATGCTCAAAGTGGAATAGTAATGGTTGGTTTAGAACCAAAGTGTGTGGGTCTAAGAAGAGAAATTGGTGCCCTGAGGAGAATTCTAAGTGCCTACCACCCAAGTGGAATCATGACAATCAATTAGAAGACGGGTGTGAAGATACGGTATGGGATCCCGAATCACAACATGAAGATCGATTTTGGGAGCTCATATCTTGGGAAGAACTTCACCCAACCTTGGTGAAGATTGTTGGAATTTCTGACAATTGTTCGAGAAGCAAGCATTCTTGGAGGTTCAAGGATGAACATAAGCATAAGCCACCATGACAATGAGCCTCCTAAATGTCCAACTTAAGGACTTAAATTAAAAGTGCTTGGTGGGAGACACCCTACCATGGTAAACTCTTTCCATTCTGTTGTAGATATAATAATGAGTGAATTGAGTGCCGTTGTAGGTAGTCTCTTTACTTTTTCGCATATTTAGCTTTGGTTGCTAGCTCGTTCATACATTTTATGCATTGAATAAGGATGATTCTTTGAATTTGAGTTTTTGCTTGGATTGCAAGTTTTCTCAAATTATTTGAAAAATCCTTAGAAATTTAACAATATATTGATTTTGTATTATTGGCTGGTTTTTGAGTCATAGAAAAGGTTAGGAGTACTATAGGCTGTTTATAGGGTTTCTGAAAAAAAAAAGGGGGGGTTGTGATGCACGCGTATGCGTACATGACGCGTACGCGTCAGAGCGCTGCTGCAGCATCCTTGCTTCAGACCCAAGAGTTGTGCCAACTTTGGGCTAGCTTTGTGCCTCAGGCCTATATCTCAACCCACGCGGACGCGTACATCGCGCATCTGCGTCCATCCGCATACCCACACTCACGCGTAGGTGCCCATGGCGCTTCCGTGCCCATTCGTCCTTCCGCCCACCCACGTGCACGCGTCTAGGACGCATACGCGTGGATTCAAAAATCCATAACCCCAAGGGACGTGACCCCCTAGCCCTCGCGTCCATCACTTCCAGTGCCCCTATCTCCTCCTTCCTCAACCCCCCAACGTTCCCTCTTCTACCATAACTGTCCAAGCTCCGCCACTGTCCGGCGACCCAAACACCACCGCCACACCACCATCCCCTCTCCTTCTCTCTCATTTCTTCCCTCTTCTCACTTCTCTCTCTCACCGCCATCCCACTCTCACTTCTCTCTGCGCAACCGCCGCGACCGCCTCTGTCGCCGCCGGTGACGCAGCAACCACCACAACCCTTTTCTTCTTTCCTCTCTTCCCTTCTTCTCTCTCTCAGTCCCCTGTCTCACGCCCCTTGCTACCTCTACCCTTGCTCTGTTTTTCGCCATCCCCTGCCCTGCTCCGAACTGCCAACCTGCGCCACCGCGAGCTCAGCCCTGCCGCCGTCGTTGGTGGTTCTGCATCCCCTCTTCTCTTCCCTTCTGTTTCCAATTATGCTTTTGTTACTCTGCCAAGTTCCGTACTACCTACTGCTCTATTTTTCTTTCTTTAATTCTGTTTGTTAATGATTAGATTAGAGTAGTTAATTGATTATTCTGTTTGTTAGAATAGATAGATATATATGCTGTTAGGTAGTTAGGATGTGGTTAGAGGATTCTAGGCCTGATAAGTGCTCCGTTCTTGTTTACTGCTTGAATGTTGCATGCTTAGATGAATGGTGATTGCTTCTGCTGATTTATGCATTGTTGTTAATGCTATACTGAGTTTTTGGTTCTTATATGCTGCCTTGCTGAGTTTCATTGTATAATTGTGTTTAATGCTGCCTAAACATATGTAATCCATGTTCTTATCATGCTTGTTTCAAATTTTGGATTCATATGCTTATATTTTTCTATTTGCTATCTGGGAACATCCAATTTACTGCTGGAATGCTACCCAAATTTCTAGAAATTGTTTTGTCTTCAACTTGTACCTAGAATTGAACTTGCAACTTCTTCAATTTAGGTTATTTGACCTCACCAAGTTCAATTCTTAGGCTACTTGGTTAGCATTCCCGTGGTTATTTTGATTCCCGTTGATAGTCATTGAAAAGGGTGGGCCAAGGAACTCTTTGTCGGATTTCTGTGACAATTAGCATCCTGCCCGTCCCTATGCCTTCACTTTGAACCTTTTTATACCTTCACTTTCCAAGTTAAGTCAATTGTTTTTTTAACTCAAACTAAACTTATCAATTGACTTTGACTTGTGATTTTCTTCAATAAGGTTCATTTAATTGTAATAATTGGTGAATCTCACTAGTATGACATTTTTTATTCAAAATTGTTTTCAAAATTGTTCTTCGTTACACATAGTGCATACTTCATATCCTTACACCAATTTTTGCATATCTAGTGACTATAACATTGATTAATGACTTGCTTTTAATTAATTTCTCTTGTTGCAATTTCATATTTCATCATCAATGACTGCATCTTCCTCATGAATGTGAACATGCTTGTTTCCCATACTTTGTACATTTCCCGTAATTGATCCAATAACCGTCATACCACTGATTTTTGAACCGGTTCTCTAACTTCTAACTTCATTAACCAATTGACTTTTCTTTTCACTTTCAAACCGACCCTTTTCACCATTCTTTTGGATATGATGCTTATGGGGCTTAATAAACAAGCATTGTGCAATTACAGCTTGAATTCTTGGTTTATGGCTTTGTTTGATTTCTGAATCATGTTTTTTGCATTCCAAAAATTCATATTTCTTAACTCACTTCATGATTATATGTCAATCCTCTTGTTTTCTGAATGTATCATTCCTTGCTTTCATTTCTTCTACTTGACTTAACTGTTTACACCCTGTCATATCTATTTTTCAGAATGACTGACAGAGGAAAAGCTAAGGCTTACCTCAAGAAAGAGGAAGAAAGCTCAAGCCTCTACTTCTCCTTTCACGGCCTATGCGAAGAACCCAATTAATCCAAAGGAGAAGGCCGATCAGTTGCTACCTGCCCATGACACAGATAGGTTCCCTAACCTATACTGTAAACTTCACTTCCCAAGCTACAATAAAAAGAACCTGAATATAGAAAAGAAGCTTGCCATTCCATCCGACCTGTGGCTAGCCATTAGCAGTCGTATCGAGAGAATGGGGATGGAATTCATTGACAGGGAGCTGGGTACAGTGAACAGATCTTGGGTTCAAGAGTTTTATTGCAACTTCTTCAGACACACCTTCGAGGCAGTTTTTATCAGAGGCACCCTGGTGCCAATCACAGAGGCAGCTATTGAGGATGCACTCACCTGTAGGCCCAAGACCAATGACACAGATGCATTTGACCAGGTTGAGGTAGAGCTGCATTGCATGACATTTGATTATGATGCTCTACAGAGTGTAGTGGCCACACCGAACGCCCCTGGGTGATGGATTCTGATAATAAGAAGCCCAAGGGGATGCTATTCAATTATCTAACTAGAGAGGCTAGGACGTGGCAGCAGATCTTTGCCCATTAAGTCATGCCGACTACCCACTTTATAGAGATTCCAGTAGCCATGCTGGTCCTGATCAGTTGCATTCTGGAGGGGAAGGAGGTATAATTCCTCTGGCTAATTAGGAGGTTTATATGGCACGCTCACATCCGTGGCTCATTCCCATTCCCGACGTTGGTCACTCAGATGATCCAGAGAGCCGGTGTCCGGTGGTTGGTAGAGGACTTGTCTCTACCTCCCGTCCTCCCCGAAAAGGATGAATTCATTCTGTAGGGGATGATAAACCCCATTTTTAGGGTTTATTTTATGTTGGATTTAGAGGGTTTTGTCAACTTTTCTCCCATGTAATGAAATAGCATGGTTTTGTAAATTCTCCTTTAATTGTGCTTAAGAATGAAAACATGCTTTTTAGGTCTTAAAATAGCTAAATTCAATTCACCTTGATTCCATTATATGTCTTGATATGTTTGTTAAGTGATTTCAGATTTAGGAGACAAAGATTGGATCAAGGGAATGAAGGAAAAGCATGTAAAAATGGAGAACTAATGAAGAAATGAAGGAATCACAAAAGCTGTCAAGCCGACCTCTTCGCACTTAATTGACCATAACTTGAGCTACAGAGGTCCAAATGATGCAGTTCTAGTTGCGTTGGAAAGCTAACATCCGGGACTTCGAAATGATATTTGCCATTGTTGCATCGCGTTTAAGGGCGCAGACACGCATGGTACGCGTACGCGCCGATTGTTACACATGGTTCACTTAATGCAACTCGTGGCCAGCGATTTTAGAAGCCTTGTGGGCCGAATCCAACTCATTTCTGATGCTATTTAACCCAAGGATTAAAGAGGGATGAGACACATACTTCATATTTTAGTTTTAGTCTAGTTTTTTGGAGGGAAAGTTAGTTTTAGAGATAGAAGCTCTCTCTTCCAACTAGGATTAGGATTAGGTTTACGTTTAGGCTAATATCTTCTTAGATCTAGGTTTAATTCATGCTTTGATCTACTTTTCTTTTACAATTTCTTGTTCCTCTACTCTTCCTCTCTGTAATTTTGTATTTCATTCTTGTAATTGCTTACTTTGTTGTTGATGCACTCTTTCTTCTTCTATTTTCGTTTAATGCAATTTGAGGTAATTAATGTAGATCTTGTTTTCTTTAATTGTTGTTGTTAATTCCTTGCAATTAGTTGTTGTTAGTTTTTGCTTTGTTGATTTACTATGCTTTCCTTTTATGCCTTCCAAGTGTTTGATAAAATGCTTGGTTGGATTTTAGAGTAGAATTTTATGCTCTTGACTTGGGAAGGTAACTTAGGAACTCTTGAGTTACTAATGTCCAAGTGATTGATGATTGGGAGCCATTAACGCTATATCTCACGAATTGATTTGGTGGAGAACTAGGACTTATGGACTTGGATTGATATAGCTCGCTTGACTTTCCTTTACTATTAGTTAGAGGATGACTTAGTGGGATTGATCCTTGCCAATTCTCATGTTGTGGTTAGTAATAAGGATAGAGATCCTTGACCACCAACCCTTGCCAAGACCTTTTTGTTAGTTTATTTTCATTGCCATTTACATTTCATGTCTCTTATTTCAAAAACCCCAAAAAATAACTCATAACCAATAAAAGACACTTTATTGCAATTCTTAGGGAGAACGACCCGAGGTTTAAATACTTCGGTTTATAATTTTAGGTGTTTGTTACTTGTGACCAACAAATGTTTGTATGAAAGGATTATTGTTGGTTTAGAAACTATACTTTACAACAAGACTTCTATTAGTGAATTCTAAACCGTCAACAAAGTCCAATTCATCAGGGGACATGGGTGAATGAGAAGCCCCCATCCTGGCGCAGATCCCGAGCCAGAGCAGCAGTAGAGGGAGCTGGACCTTCTTCTTCCTCAGCTGCAGCAGGTCCATCAGCACCATCTGCCCTAGCAGCTATAGCACCACCACCACCAGCACCCCAGCCGACATATCTTGTGGTGCAACGTCTGTTTCGCTTCCTCGAGCGTGTTGAGGTCGCGTCATGCGACGCCTGAATAGGATGGATCAGATGTTTGTGGCGCTGGGCATTGAGTTGCCCCCTCTCCCCGACTCTTCCGCATCCGAGGAGGAACAGCACGAGGAGGAGCCAGCTCAGTCAAAGGCACCACCAGAGACACAGGCCGTCCCAGAGGGTCAGTAGCCACAGCCACAGCCACAGCCACAGCCTGAGCCTCAGTAGTCTAACGCGACTGTTGACCCCCATCCTGAGGCCGAGTAGTAGCATCGAGGACGATGCTTCATCTTCAAGTGTGGGGAGGTCACCGTCGTTAACGTCGGTGGATATCATTTATGTGGTGAACATTTTCAGACATTTATCTCCTAGTTTCTGTTATTTTGCTTTATTTTGCATTTCCTTTTTAGGATTATTGTATATATCAGTATTGTGGATACTTTCATTTTAGCTATGCATACTTTTATTTTAGTTTATTACATTTTGCACTTTGGTTAGTAAATATTTTTGTTGGATTTTCTTTATATAGTTGTTTTAGCTTTTGGTTGTGATTAGAAAAATATTTTGGATTGTTGAAATCTGTAACAGCCCAGACCACCCGCTAGCATGATATTGTCCGCTTTGTCACACAAGGCCTTACGGTTTTGCCTTTGACGATAGGGACGATAGCCGAAGCCCCCTACACTCACTCGTCAAAATGCGTCATGCTAGGGAGAGGTATCCACACCCTTATAAGGCATGCTTCATTCTCCTCCCCAACCAATGTGGGACCTTACAATCCACCCCCCTAAGGGAGCCCAGCGCCCTCGCTGGCACATCGATCCGGGCTCCGGCTCTGATACCATTTGTAACAATCCAGACCACCCGCTAGCACGATATTGTCCGCTTTGGCACACAAGGCCTCACGGTTTTCCCTTTGACGATAGGGATGATAGCCGAAGCCCCCCACACTCACTCATCAAAATGCGTCATGTTAGGGAGAGGTATCCACACCCTTATAAGGCATGCTTTGTTCTCCTCCCTAACCGATGTGGGACCTTACAAAATCTAGTTGACCTTTTTTGCATATGAGATTTGTTTTGATTGAAAAAAGGGTAGACTAAGGAATTTTTAAAATTTTTTAATCACAACATTGCACTAATAAGCTTAGTCAAAATGATGAAAATTTTCAAGAACTTTATTTGTAGGGTACCACCTCAATTGATTGAAATTTTTTTTTAGAACTTGCTTGAATTATACACTTTATGGATCATGTTTTAAGCTAAGAACACAAGCTTGTGAAATTTGAGCCTAATGGCGTGGTTACATTTTATAACTACTTGTTTTCCCTCTTTTGTGAAATTGTTATCTTTCTATGATTGTAATCCTTAATTTGTTTAATTCTATATGTCCATCATTCCTTGTATACATGCACTTATATGATTGAGGCCGTTATTTCATTAGCTCACTTACCTAAATAGCCTACCTTTTACTCTCCATTGTTAGTCAAATTTGAGCCTATGCTTAACCCAATTGTTCTTTATTGTAGCACATTACGAGCCTAAAATGAAAAACAATAAAAGTCCCTTGTTTGGATCTTTGATTAGCTTAGGCTTGTGAGAGTATTTATTATTCAAGTTTGGGGAGGTTTGGGAACACTGGTTGGGATAAAAGGGTGTATTATATAATTCCATATTTGGGAATTGGGTACATCCTCATGTATAGATTAAATGTATTGGCCTTATGCATTGATGTTATTGTACAAAGTTGAAAGAAAGAAAAAAAAAAGAGAAAACAAAAGAAAGATGAAAACAAAGAAAAGAAGAAAAACAATAAAAAGGGGACAAAATAAATGCCTCCAAAGTAAGGTTCAATAAAATCAATGCATAAGTGTGTAAAGTGAAGAGAAATGCATGAGTATGTGAAAAGTGAAGAATGGGTAGTTAGGTTAGTACTTAATTGTATAGGTTATCATATAGGTTAGGTGGGAAGTCTAGGTTAATCAAAGATTCAAATATTAGTCCACTTAACCATATATGACCCTACCTTGACCCTAACCCCATTACAACCTTATGGAAAGTCCTCATGATGATTGTATGCATGCATTGAATGATTGTTGATTGTTAGATGAAGAACAAATCTTGGAAAACATAATTAGGGGAGAATTGAGTGAATCAACCCCTAAACACTTGAATGACTAGAGCGAATACACATCCGGTGAGGGTTCGATTGCTCAATTACATGTCTCCACCATGATCATTTTTCTTCATTCAAGTTTGTAAATCTTCTTGATAATTCAATGCAATTGTGGGTTTAGTTTTGTTTGAGTTGATTCCTATAGCTCTAGCCCTTATACTTACATATGTTTTCTTGGAAGTTGATTTGTTTTGACCGAGTGATTGCATTCATATAGATAGTCGCATTTAGATAGGTTGCATTTAGGTAGTTTACATTGAATAAATGATGATACCCTTTTGTCTTTTTCTTGAATTTAGCATGAGGACATGCTTAGTTTAAGTGTGGGGAGGTTTGATAAACCCCAATTTTGTGGTTTATCTTGTGCTTAATTTAGGGGATTTTATCACCATTTTCCCACATTTATTCAATGAAATAGCATGGTTTTGTAATTCTCCTTCAATTTGTGTTTAAGTGTGAAAACATGCTTTTTAGGCCCTTAAATTGGTGATTTTGATTCACCTTAATTCCATTTGATGCCTTGATGTGTTTGTTAGTGATTTCAGGTCTATAAGGCAAGTATTGGATGGAAGAAGTCAAGAGAAAAGCATGCAAAGTAGAGAATGCGTGAGGAAACAAGGATTGAGAGTGCACCAATGGACGCGCACGCGCGTGGAAGTGATGTTGCATGGCGACGCATACGCGTACATGGCGCGTACGCATGGATAGGAAAATTGCCAAGCGACGCGCACGCGTGACCCACGCGTATGCGTCGATGCTCGAATGTGACTCACTCAAAGGCAAAACGCTGGGGGCGATTTCTGAGCTGCCCAGGCCCAATCCAACTAATTCCTGGAGCTATTTCATTTAGAATTCAAGCTAGAGCAAAGGGGGGGGGGAAGCACTTAGTTAGTCAACATGAGCCTTTAGATAATTTTCTAGAGAGAGAAGCTCCCTCTCCTCTCTAGAATTAGGTTAGGATTAGGTTAAATTCTCTTGGATCTAAGTGTAATTTGTTGATTTCATCTTGTTTACTTCACAATTCCTTGTTCTAGTATCTTAATTCCCTTGATCTCCTGTTGATTTCTTGTTGTGCTCTCTTGTATGTTGATGAACCATTATTGAATCTTGATTTCTTTGAATGCAATTTGATGTTTTTGTGTCTTTTGATGTTTATTTCACTTGTTATTGTTGATTTCTTACTTGTATTAGTTATGGGTCTCATTAATTCTTGCATTTTGTCATGTTTAATTCTTTTGTACTCTAGTTGTTTGATGAAATTTTCTCTCTAGTTTTTGAGTAGTTTTCCTCACTCTTCGCCTAGGCTAAAGGAATTGAGTGACCTTGAGTCATTGGCTCTCAAGGGTTTGGTGATTTGAGAACCTTTGGTGATCAAGTTGGTACTCATTGACACCAACCCACTACTAATCTAATTAGTAGATAGGTTGGGACTTATGGGTTGATATGATCAAGCCTATTTGACGTACCTGAAGCTTAGGAGTAGATTATACGTACTTAAAGCTTTTGGAGGTAGACTTTATAGGTTGGCTCTTCATAATTGTCAATATATAGTTTGTAGACGAGGATGGTTATCTCAATCACCTATGTCTAGCCAAGAGTATTTTTCCTTTATTTTATTAGTTAATCGTTCATTTACCTTTCTTGCCCCTTATCAACCAAACCCCTTTGCACCTTCATAGCCAATAATTGAGCACTTCATTGCAATTCCTCGTGAGATGACCTAGAGTTTAAATACTTCGATTAATTCTTATTTGGGGTTTGTACTTGTGCAACCAAATTTTTGATTGGGAGGATTGTTTGTTGGTGTAGAACTATACTTGCAACGAGAATTCATTTATGTGTGAAAATTCTATACCGATATGACAATTATCTGCACATCAATGCCAGGTGTTGGAATGACGAAAACGTATATGAATATGAATTAAGCACATTAGAATTGCTTTGAATGTGGAATAAGTGATGTTGGATTGAAATTTGGTAAAATTGAGGTTTAGAGATTTTGGGTAAAAATGGATTTCTAGTGAACTTTGATGGATCATATCTTGAGCTTCGGTTTTTGAAATTTAATGATTTTTGTATCAAAATAAAGACAATTCAAAGAGCTTTAAAATGGTATCAATTTTGTAGAAATCTGAAATTTTGTAGAGAAAGATATGATCATCAAAGGTTGGTATTCGAAATCTGAATTCTGTGATGCTACAGAATTTTTGATTTCTGGTTTGTGTGCCCACGCACAACCGTGTGTGCACGCATACGCTGTGTATATTTTTGAAAGTGTGCGTACGCACACCCTTGTGTGCATGCACACATGGGGATATGGCTGCTGCTGGGAGCGCTAGCACACCCTGTGCGCACACACAACCAATGAAGTTTTGCAAGTTGTGCGCACGCACAGTCCTGTGCGCCCGCACACACTGGGAAGTGTGTTCTGTTGGGGGCATTCGCACGTTCTGTGCGTACGCTCTGCTTTGTGCATACACACACTTTCTGAAAATTCTTCTGGGCGTGCGTACGCACAGCCCTATGCGTATGCGCACTGCCCTGTTTTTCAATAAAAACTTGTTTTTAACTGTTTGACCTTCCTTATGAGCTTGCAAACTTCTGTAACACTTACTTAACACTTTTTACAAGTTTTATGGTATTGAATAAAGGGAGAGAATAGTAAAGGAATAAAAAGGGTAATTTTGGTTATGAGTTTAGATGATGGTGGTTTAAGCTTGGTAATTTTTGTGGATGAAATCATAGGAGAATTAATGATGATTCGTGAGAAAGATGAATGAGTTAACTTGAGGTTGAGTATGAAATTGAGACAAGATTAATGATGAGAGTGATTAAGAGTGTGATACTGAAATTGAATATGATCTGATTGTGATATACCTGCCTGGGTAGATGCAGTGGAGTGATTCCGCTTGTTCTGGGTTTAGTCTGAACTCCTGGGGTAGATGCAGTGGTTAGCCCCCACTTGCTCCCAGTCGAGGATAATTTGAGATTTGTGAAATTATCTATGTTTTGGATATCCTTGGGTAGATGCAGTGGGTCGGCTCCACTTGCTCCAGGTTGAGATCCGAGATTTTGTTGACCATGCGTCGTAAGAAGTGGCCAGACACTTATACCTTTCTGGATGAGCTCTCCCCAATAGATATTTTATTTTGATTTTTGAGCTTGGGGATGCGCGCTCACAGGGACTGTCCAATTGTTAGCTACCAGGACATGTCGGTTTGGCTTTGTAACCGACAGATGATATCACCGGCCATAGGGTAGGCATATATCATTTGCATTTGTTTGACTTGTTTGGGTTTGCCTTTTTGTTTTGTTTTGATAAACTGTTCATATATGATATGTTACTTGAGTAAATGCTACTTGCTCTAATTGTACCTTAATTTTGTATTACTTGTCTGTATTGCTTATGTTTGTACAACTAAGAGGTCCCTCATGCTGGTGTCGGTTGACGCTGAGGGCTATTCTTGACGCGATGACTTCATGATATAATTAAATAATGATATGATTATTAAAGGAGATAATTTGAGCTCCCTGGGTAGACGCAGTGAAGTGATTTCACTTGCTCCAGGTAGAGAATGAGACAATTGGTAATTGGAGTACTGAGTCTGAATTACTAGTTATAGTTGTTATGAATTGAGTGATGAGAGGTTTGAAAAGAAGGGAAAGATGAGGTGTGGCCTAGACTTAGTATCACCTAGAAAGATTGCCTAATTCATAGATTAGAATTGACGAAGCGAGTTTAGGATGCTTAGTGAGTTTTTATTACAATGCATTGTATTTATTTAGCACTTTTACCGTACTGGTAACCCATGGGTCAGGGGTTCTCATTCCGTATATATCTCTTGTTTTTTAGATGCAGGTCCAGGTGCTCAACAGTGAGTTACGGTTTTTCTGAAAGATAGCGAAGACCTTTGTATTTTTCTGCTTTATATTTTGTTTAGGATCTCCCCATCTTTATATTGAAATACTTATTTTATTATGTATTAACCTCTTTTGGAACTTGCCTATAGAGGCTTTATGTATATTTTGGGAGTGATAGGACCTAATGTTGTGAAATTGTTTTTATTCTGCACCTAGCCGGCCTAAACTTCGCGGGTCGTGACTAGTGATTATTTATCTATGTTGTATATCAATATTTTGTTTTATCTTATTCTTCCCTACAAACTTATATTTATGACGTTTGAGATTAAGCTTTATCTCCATTTTAATTATCGGTTACGTGAGTTTTACGACTTCGTGATTTTATTTTTACTCTTTTTAGGCTTCTTGATTGATACTCCTTTTGATTATACTTATAACTATGTATTAAAAATCCACCTAAGAGTCGTACCATTTTATTATCATTGACTTATGACTCGAGCATAAGGATTTGAATATTAGTGTCTCGAGGGTTACCTGAAACATTGAGGTCAATCTCGGACGAGGTCTCCCAGTTCGGTTGAGGTGCCGCCGGTCGTTGGTCTTTGGGGAGGAGGAGTGGTGGTACCTGCAAGAGACTCCGATGCTTAAGTCAGTACGGGCTTTAGGCAGGTTTCTTTTGTAGAATTAGCGTATGAGTTATACCTGGATTCTCCAGTGTATTTATAGTGGTGTTTGGCGATCTTCCTTGAGATAAGATTGTTATCTTATCTTGTCCTTTGTGGGTGAGATTATATCTCTTGGCAACCGCCTTCCAGTGGGCAGTAGCTCTTTGATTTGGGCCTCTTTGGGCCTCTTTGGAGGTCTTCCAAGCTCTTTGAGGAGAGGTCGGCAATGGGGCAACCTTCCGTGAGGTCGGCCCCTTTGTCTTCGGTCAATCCGACCTTCTAGCTCGGTTAGTGTACAAACAGTGCCCCTGCTTGAGCTTCGACCTCTTCACGAGGTCGTGCTCGTTCTGAGCTTCGACCTCTTTGGGGAGGTTGTGCTCAAGCATCTTTCTGTTGGTCATGTCCTGCGTGTTTTTATCCTTTTTGGGCAAATTTTGTGCCTTTAATTCTTTCGAAATGCGAAGCATTTTTGCTTTTAAATGCTGCACCATTCTCAAGCGCAGCAGTTTCTTGGATACGCGCGACCGCTTTTAAGGCCTATTAATTGGGCTTTTATTGTTTTTCCATTTCGTTTTCCCTCCATGTGCCTTGTTTAAAACCAAGGGACTTAGCTTACTTCCCTATTTGCTTTCATCTGTTTTGTTTTACTTTCTGGAGAAAGAAGCTTTCTTTCACTTGCTCCTTGATTGCCCCTAGCTTTTCTTTCCTTTGCTTTATCGAAGCGTACATCGGTGGGGATCGTTCGTGATTTTGCCGCTCGCCCGTTACCGTTCCCACTTTTTCTTTTCAGGTTGGAACTTTGTATTTTGTGTTTTTCTTATTTGATGGTAATTGCGATTCTTCCTCTCTACTTCTGTGTTTTGCCTCTGGTGATGTTGTCTGCTTTTGTTTCTTTTAAAGTTTTAATCTTTTTTATACTGCTACTGAATGGCTAGGGCTTTTTTATCTTTTTTGATCTTTGGCGCTTTCCTGTCTGTGTTTGTACTACCTCCAAAGGGTGTGTCTAGGTTGTAGCATTGGTTGTTTTTCGCGAACCTTAGGACGCCCTTTGCTGTCTTAATGTTGCTTACTGGCTTTTTTCTTCATCTTGCCTTTTGGCCGAGTTGCTGGTGGTGACACCTTTTCATTTTCTTGTTGTAGGTATAGTGTCTATGTCTCGTAGAAATATTATTGAAATGTCCACAAAGGTTCCTCCTGGTAGTGTTGGGTTGTGTGACTGTAGCAGATCGGGAGTATTGTGAGAAATTTAGGAGATATCACAGGATTTGTGGGAATAAGGAGGAAGAGAAGTGTTCCGAGAGTTACCTGAAACTGAAGGTCAATCTCGGACGAGATCTGCTGTGGTGGCCGGAGCTGCCGTGTCCGACTTGTTGGATCTGGTGGCCGGAGCTGTCGTGTCCGACTTGTTGGATCTGGTGGCCGGAGCTGTCGTGTCCAACCTGGTGGAACTAGTGGAGCTGAAGATGTTGCTGATCCTTCATCACCGGAGGGTGGTGGTACCTGCAAGAGTCTCCGATGCTTAAGTTAGCATGGGCTTTAAGCAGGTTTTTAGTAGAGTTAGAGTATGAGTTATACCTGGGTGCTACAGTGTATTTATAGTAGTGTAGGCTCACCTTTCCAGATAAGATAAGTTAGTTATCTTATCTTATCTTCTGAGTGAAGTCATCTTATCTCTAAGGCGAACCGCCCTTATCTTTCTAGGCTTTAGCTGGCTTTAGATTGGGCTGTGTCCCTTTATTTGGGCCTTTCTTGGGCCTTTCTAGTGATTTGGCCAAACTCCTTGAAAGGAGGTCGGGTAATCCTGACCTGAAGAGGTCGGTCAACTTGTCTTCAATCAGGGGCACTGCTCACAGGGTTTGTAGTAATAGAGATATGGAGAAGAATTATGAGTTAATAGTGCTTGACCCTGATGAGAGGGTTTGTTTTCCTACCTTGACTCAGGGGGAACGTCCCTTCTTTTATGCGTATGATTACTTTTTTAGCCAAATGAGCATTACCCGTCCTTTTACTTCCTTTGAGACCAACCTGTTGTGGTCCTGCAACGTAGCTACTTCTCAACTTCACCCGAACTCATGGGGTTTCATAAAAATCTTCCAATTGTTGTGCTAAGAATTGGATGTCTGACCTTCTCAAACTCTCTTTCTTTATCTTTTTGTTTTGACGAAGCCTGGGGCAGCTAAGAAGAAGGCTTCCTAGATTTTTTTTCGAGCTGTCCAGGGAAAGAAAGTTTTTTCTATGTATGACAAATCTTTTAGGGATTTCAAAAACTATTATTTCAAGGTCCGAGCTATTGAAGGAGCTCAGCCTTTCTTCTTGGAACAAAATAATGAACCTTCCTTCCCCTTATGCTGGCAACAGAATATGGTAGTGTCTAGGTATACTTGGAAAAATGCTAGATGAAATCGAGCAGGCCTTTGTACATGTGTTGGAGGAGAATTTGGGGGAACCTCCTCACCTCGACACAAAAAGGTTCTTAGGGGATCCTTCCCCTCTCCGAGCTGAATTGGGTAGTTTGCCGATTTCTTCGCTGGCTTTTCTCCTTATTTTATTTGTTTGTTTTATCAATCACCCACTTCTCACTTGCAATTCTGGTTTTTTCTGCATTTTCAGAGAGGGTAAAGACCACTGATTCTATGAAGGCCTTTAAGAGGGCGAGGAAGGCGACTGTGGCTCAGTACATCTCGGCCAAAATTTTTGGGGAGGAATCTTCCAAAGTTACCCTGAGGAGGTCGACCTCGGACACTTCTGGACCGAGGAAAGTCATCCCGACTCCCCAGGTTCACTTGGTCCCTTCTGATCTTCCGTAGCCGACCTCCAGTGCTGCCTCTCCCTCTGCTGTTGGTCCTCCTCCTAAAAAGCAGAGGATTGTTGAGCCCTTCAATTTAGATGCCCCTGACTTTGATGCTGTGGGGTTTGTGGATAACCAGATCGCTCCTTATGGACGACATCCTATGGAGGATGTCTCCATCCTGCACAACCTGGATTTTACAACCAATAGTAGTGTGCGAATGGCGCATATGGGTGCAGCTTTGTTTCGCTCTATCCAAGATTCTCCTGTCCATGCGACGAAGCCCTTTATGCAGGAAGCCAAGTCAGAATTCGATAGGATCAAGGGGTTGAAGGATGAGCTGGACGCCAAAGTGGCCAAGTTAGAGCTAGATGTAGAGAAGGAAAAATCCAGGGCTGTTGCTGCAGAGGCTACTGCAAATCTGTCTGAGGAGATGGCCAAGAAGTGGAAAGAGAGTTATACTCGAACCTATGGTGAGCTGTTGGAGACCAGGGAGAGGCTGGAGTTCGCTCATGCTGACTATGCTGAGCTCCAGGGCCATCTCATAGGCAGCGTGACTGACGCTTATGAAAACTTAAAAGCTCAAGTCCGAGTTCTGGCTCCCGAGCTCGACCTGAGTCTTTTTAGTTTGGAGAATATCGTTGAAAATGGTTAGATTATTCCTACCCCAGAGGAAGATAAGGAGGATGGTCCTCCCTTGAGCCCCCTGTCAAAGCTCCTACTGTGGTGACTTCTTCAACTGCTACAGCTGAGGTCAGCCACCCTGAGTCCGATCCCGATGTCCAAATCTTAAATCGGGATAGAACTGTAGATGTGATTCCGATGAAGATCATACCTCCCCCGATGACTCAGGGTGTCGTTCCTGAGGAGAACTTAGATCCCCTGTGACTTTTTCTGATGTATTTTGTATAGCCCAGTTTGTAGGTTTTTAAACTCTACTTTTTTGTAATTGAGACCTGGTGTGGCCCTAACATTTCAGTTGCTTTTCTTAGCAACTTTATTTAGCAAAAAATGATTGCTTTTGAACTCCTGAGGTCAACCTTCAGGTGGCTTTCTGAGTTTTTATTGTAGTAGCTTTGTCTCTCTTTCTGTGTTTGTTTGCAACCTTTGATGCTTCCAGGAATCTTTAAAGTGTTGGACTTTGCTATCCGACCTCTTTTGATTACCTTTGTGTTTGTTTGTTTCCTGCTTTAGTCAGAGTGACCTTTGAGGCTAGCTTTGTTTGATGACTTTCTAATGTTCTTATGGAACCTTTTTATTCTCAACAATTCTGATAGCTTTTTGTGAAGTCGTGGCTTTTTAGGTCGAGCTGTGTCCCTTCTACCGTACACCTTTTGTTGGTCCGACTTCTCTTGTCGATTCTTCTCGGGTTATTTTTAGTAATCCATTTTTAATCAGGGCTGATCAGGCCTCTTTCTATGGATTACTTTTTATAACTTTGTCGCTTTGATTGATAGGTTCGACTTCTTCATGTCGGTCCATTCTAAGTTATTTTTAGCAATCCATTTTTTCTCAAACCTCGTCAGGTCTCTTTCTATGAATTACTTTTTATAACTTTTGTCACTTTCATGTCGATTGGTCCGACTTCTTCATGTCGGTTCGTTCTAAGTTATTTTTAGCAATCCATTTTTTCTCAGACCTCGTCAGGCCTCTTTCTATAGATCACTTTTTATAACCTTTTGTGACTTTGGTCGATTGGTCCGACTTCTTCACGTCGGTCCGTTCTAAGTTATTTTTAGCAATCCATTTTTTCTCAGACCTCGTCAGGACTCTTTCTATGGATTACTTTTTATAACTTTTCGCATTAATCTGTTTTTATCGCTTTTTTATCTTGCCGATTTTGTAGAAATCGGGCAGTGAGTTTGGTTCTCACTTGGCCAACCTTTGTAGAAATTCGAACGATGAATTCGATTTTCATCGTGGTCGGGTGGTGAATTTGGTTTTCACCTTGCCGACCTGTAGCTTGTAATCGGACGATGAATTTCTTGCGTTCAGATTAATGCGTCTTGGTAGAGAAACTTTGTAGAGAATCTAAAAAGTTTTATTCCAGTAGAAAGTAGACATATAGGCAAACAAAATATATACATGTGGGTTCTTACCCTTTTAAGTCAGGCAATTTCGTGGATCTTGAGTTGGTGCCTCGTTAAAAAACCTTTTCAGGAAAAAGAGTGCACCTTGACCAAAGATCTTTTATCACCTCCTAACTATAATACCTTCTTAGGTTGTAGGCATTCCATGACCTTGGTAGCTCTCGCCCCTCGAGTTCGGACACCCTGTAGTAGCCTTTTCGCAATACCTCTATGACTTGGTAGGGTCCTTTCCAGTTAGCTGCTAGCTTCCCCTCTCCTGATCGACTTGTTCCGATATCATTTCGGATTAGGATGAGGTCGTTGTTGGCAAAACTTCGCTGTACTACCCTCTGATTGTATCTTGAGGTCATTCGATGTTTTAATGCCTCCTCCCTGATCCGAGCTCTTTCTCGGATTTCTGGAAGTAGGTCGAGCTCTTCCCTTTGAAGTTGAGAGTTGGCCTTTTCACTGTAGTGGATCGTTCTGGGAGATCCTTCTTTGACCTCTACTGGGATCATTGCCTCCATTTCGTAAGCTAATCGGAAAGGTGATTCCTTTGTAGTAGAGTATGGAGTTGTCCGATATGCCTATAGGACCTGTGAGAGCTCTTCAGCCCAGGCTCCCTTCGCGTCCTGTAGTCTCCATTTTAACCCGGCTAGTATGACTTTGTTGGCAGCTTCTGCTTGTCCATTAGCCTGTAGGTGTTCTATGGATGTGAATTGGTGCTTTATTTTCAAGTCAGCTACCAACTTCCTAAAACCTGTGTCTGTGAATTAAATGCCATTGTCTGTTATGATGGAGTGAGGAACCCCAAACCTTGTGACAATGTTTCTATATAAGAATTTCTGGCTTCTTTGAGTAGTGGCATTAGCTAGGGGCTCTGCGTCAATCCATTTTGTGAGGTAATCGACCCCTACAATGAGAAACTTAACTTGTCCTGATCCTTGGGGAAAGGGTCCCAGGAGATCGAGTCCCCATTTTGCAAACGGCCAAGGTGATGTTACGCTAATGAGCTCCTCTGGTGAGGCGATGTGGAAGTTGGCATGTTTCTGACATGGTGGACATATCTTTACGAACTCTGTTGCTTCCTTTTACAAAGTCGGCCAAAAGAATCTGGCTCGGAGTACTTTTTTGGAGAGAGCTCGTGCTCCAAGATGGTTGCCACATATGCCACTGTGTATCTCTTTCAAGACATCTTTTGTGTTGGAGGTCGGCACACATTTTAATAGGGGTGTCGAGATCCCTCTCTTGTATAAGATGTTGATTATGATGGTGTAGTATTGTGCTTCTCTTTTCAGCCTCTTCGCCTCGTTCTTATCTGCAGGGAGTGTTTCCGATTTGAGGTAGTTGATTATGGGGGTCATCCATCCCTGATCCTGACCTGATATGGCTAGGACCTTTTCTTCCTCTGAGATTGATGGGTTTTACAGTATTTCCTAAATGAGGCTTCTATTATTGCCCACTGGTTTGGTGCTGGCTAATTTTGAGAGTGCATCAGCTCGAGCATTCTATTCCCGAGGTATATGGTGGACCTCATATTCCCTGAGTTGTTCGAGCTATTCCATGCTTTTGTCCAGGTACTTTTTCATGGTATGGTCCTTAGCTTGGTAACTCCCTGCTATTTGTGAAGTGACTACTTGGAAATCACTAAAGATGATAAGCTTTTGAACTCCAACTTCCTTAGCCAGTCTCAAACCAGCTAGTAAGGCCTCGTATTCGGCTTGATTGTTTGAAGCATGGAACTCAAATTTCAGGGAGAGTTCGATTTGGGTTCCCTGGCCACTTTCTATTATCACACCTGCACCACTCCCAGTTTTGTTTGAAGAACCATCTACATAGAGATTCTATTTTGTAGGAGTTCTCGGGGTGTCAGTGTACTCAGCGATGAAATCGGCCAAATACTGAGACTTGATGGCCATCCGAGCTTCATATTGAAGATCGAACTCAGATAGCTCGACTACCCACTGTAGAATTCTTTCCGCTAAGTCTGTCTTCTGTAGAATGCCTTTCATGGGTTGGTTAGTCCGAACCTTGATGGTGTGAGCTTGAAAATATGGGCGAAGTCGTCTAGAAGTTAGTATGAGAGCGTAGGCGAACTTTTTTATCTTTTGATAGTTCAGTTTGGCCCCTTGTATGGTTTTGCTGATGAAGTAGATAGGTTGTTGCCCACTTTCATCTTCTCTGACTAGCGCTGAGGCTATTGTCTGACTTCCCACTGTGAGGTATAATATGAGTGCTTCTCCTTCCCGTGGTCGAGTAAGAATGGGTGGTTGTCCTAAGAACTCTTTGAAATCCTGGAAGGCTTGCTCGCATTCTGTCATCCATTCAAACCTCTTTCCCTTTCTTAGTGTGGCATAAAAGGGAAGAGATCTTATGGCCGATCCGGCTAGAAATCTGGACAAGGCTGCCAGTCTCGCATTGAGTTGTTGTACTTCTTTCACACAGGTCGGACTTTTCATGTTGAGTATAGCCCGGTATTTATCCGGTTTTGCCTCAATTCCTCATTGTGTTAGCATGAAACCCAAGAATTTGCCAGTGCCTACTGCAAAGGTACACTTTGCGGGATTAAGTTGCATGCCATGCTTTCTAATGGTATCGAGCACTTTGTGTTTTTACCAAAGTAATGATTCCTCACTTTGTGTTTTTACCAACATGTCGTCCACATATACCTCCACGAGTTTCCCGATATGGTCTGCGAAGACCTTATTCATTAATCTTTGATAGGTAGCTCCTGCGTTTTTGAGTCCGAATGGCATGACGACATGACAGTAATTTGCATTTGAGGTTAGGAATGAGGTCTTTTCTTGATTAGGTGGATAAATTGGGATTTGATTATATCCTGAATAAGCATCCATGAAGGAAAGGTACTTATATCCGGAGGAGACATCCACTAGAGTGTCTATGCTTGGGAGTGAATAGGGATCTTTTGGACAGGCTTTATTGAGGTCAGTGTAATCAGTGCACATCCGCTATTTCCCATTTGACTTTTTCACCAATACCACATTGGCCAGCCATAGTGAGTACTTGACTTCTCTTATGAATCCTGCCTCCAGTAGAGCTTGTAACTGTTCTTCCACAGCTTGGGATCTCTCTGGTCCGAGTTTCTGACACATTTGTTGTACTGGCCAAGATCCCGGGTATACTGCCAGTTTGTGACACATTAGTTTGGGATCTATGACTAGTGTAATGACCCAATTTTCAGTATGCCTAGGACATACCAGAAACTGAGTGCTACCAATTTGTCATCCTAATTATTATCTATTATTTATTATATGAGCCTGATTCGTTGTTAGAAGCGTAGTTAGTTAGCGAGGTACTTTTTTTTTTTGAAAATATTTGGTTTAATAAACAAAATCATTTATAATCAATTCACAAATAATAACAAATAAAATAGTTATAAACAACCACACATAAATACATCACAAGTAATTGACAACATTCGGTGATTCAGCCTTTATTAGAACATAGACTGTTAGTTAGAACACCCCTAGATATAGCTAGATAATAACTATATACATATATATACATACAACATCCCAGGTCCTAACCTGTTCAAGAGGTCCCTAAGCTGGCACCTAGGCTAGCCATAACTCTATACTCACCTAGTCCCTCTAAACTACTAAAGGGAGGGAAGGTACGTTCTAGGTCATCAAAACTCAAATCAGGTGGAACATCACCAAAAGGTGGAACATCATCTACTACTCCTCTGCACGATCATTCATTGCCATATGACGTCTCTCTGGTACCTCATCAAGCAACCACATAACAAGAGTCTCGTACATAGGATTTAAGTTAAAGTTTCCATACAAACGGGGTGCAGACGTTGGCTGGTCTCATAGTATATATACATATAAACAGGAAACGAAGTTCACTCTAGACTCAGAAGACTACCTAGAGCAGAAATCCTCTTTGCGGAACGATCATCAACGAACTATGGAAGGATACTCTTATTTCCGTCTGAAGTGGGAAGGGAGAGAGAAGGGGTAAGAACTGGGGAGTTCTTAGTAGGGTCGGGGTTATTTGTTAAGTTCATTAATTTGTGTCGCTTAGCAGATATATAGCAGAATATAGAGACGTAGTAAACAGAAGACAGATGAATCGAGAAAATAGAGTAAACTGAAAACAGATCACGAACAGAAGAATATAAGAAAGAAAAACACAAACACAGAGAAGAGAATACAACAAGGAAAGCATACATTCATACAACAATCATAATAGAGGAAATGCGCAACCAAGTATGATGCATGCATGTCCTATGCAGGCCATGAGCTCACGTGTCGGTTTACACCGTGCAGCCCGACATTACCTAGGAACTAGTCCTAGATATGGCTTATTTTCTGTAGGTGAACTTTGGCCTACAGAAATAGCACTCCCGTAAGTGAACTTCGGCTTACAGGAATAGTCTAAACACAACACAACAACTTTCTGTAGGTGAACTTCGGCCTACAGAAATAACACCTCTGTAAGTGAACTTCGGCTTACAGAAAAAGTCTAATTACAGCAGAACAACTTTCTGTAGGTAAACTTCGGCCTACAGAAATGACACCTCTGTAAGTGAACTTCGGCTTACAGGAATCATAACTCTCTGTAGGTGAACTTCGGCCTACAGGAGCAACACCCTGAGATACACAATTGATATTCACTGTAGGTGAACTTCGGCCTACAGGAATAACAACTCACTGTAGGTGAACTTGGGCCTACAGGACCTCTAGGGCCAATGGAAAAGCAGCAGATGAACATACAATAGAATATCATGCCACAAGGCTTAACTCTTTATTTTTATACTCTTTTCCTCTATTCGCTTTGTTATATTACTCTTTTCTCTTTGCCTCTTTGCTCTGCTCTGGTTAGCCTTTCCTCTATATCTCTTTACTCTGTTTTGATTACTCTATTTAACATATGTATTTGAAGCTTATGTAAATTTCGATATGAATAGTTAGCCTGTCCCAAGTATAGGTTCATTAAGTCTATACTGAAATAGTTTAACTTTTCATATTATACTTAACCCTAGCCGCAACTCAAGGACTAACTATGTTTCCCTAGTTCGTTCACTAATTTCTGTCTGTTTTTCTGTCATTAAAACTTTACAGACTTTCTCTTTGGTTTTTATCTTTTCTTTAACTTTTTATCTTTCATTTTTCTTTGCCTCACTAATATGTTCTTACCACTCCCTAAGTGTTTTATGAAGGTAATTATGAGATTCTGCGCTTAAAGTTGTCTTTTTAAAGCTTTTATAGAAAACTGCATTTTCCGCATTATTTTATTATTTTTATTAAAATAATATTTTTAATTAAATATTATTATTTAATATTTTATTATTATTTAATATTTTATTACTAAATTTTCGAAAATTACCTTGCCTTTACCTTTTAATGTTTAAAATTAACTTTTTACTCCGGTAACTTTTAATATTTCTATTTTAACCACCCTAACTTTTAGAAATTACCAAATAACCCCTCAAACACCAAAAATCTTACTTCCTTGCCCTTTTAAAGATCTAAAGCCTGTTCTTCATTGTTCTTCATCACGCTCAAAGTGTTCTTCATGTTCTTCATAAATTCTTCAGATTCTTTCTCTGTTTTTACCCGTTTTTTAGTCTTTTCAGCAACCGATTTTTACTATAATTCATAATAAATTAGCAGCCACTAAAACCCCATATTTTCTACATGATTTCAACACAAATTGAACTTCAATTTAAGCTTAGGGTTTCGTTTTTCCAGCTGCCCCAAGAACATGAACTTTAAAGCTTGAATTTCATCAAATTTCATCAAAATTTCACCAAATTTTCACCAAGAATCAATCATATATGCAACAAATTTTTAGCACAGCCAAATCATACAACATTCACACCACTCAAACACAAATAATCAAGATTAATTTCGTGATACCCTACTTGGTTTTGCTGCTCCTAATTCAGTTAGACTTTCACGTGGTCCTTTAGCACTTTTTCCTCCTAAATCATATCAAGAACAACTTTAAATCCAAAAACCCTCAACTAACCAAATCTCCCTCAGCATGTTAGGAGGTGATTTCTAACCTTAGACTTGCTGGAAAGTCACATTTCTTGGCCCTCAAGTCAAGTTAAGCATGATTCCTAAGGAAGAACATCAAGAAAACACATGTTTAAGCATGTTTCCTTGAAAACCAAATTGAAAGGGGAAAGGAACAGCCATCTCACCTTATTTCCAGCCTTGATAAGTTACATGGTTATTTAGAGGAAGACGAGAGGATCATTTTGGTGAAATCGGAGTTTTGATTTGAGTTTTGGTTTAGAAGAAATCAAGCTTTGAAGATTAAGTGTTCATGAAGTTTTCTCTCTTTTCTCTCCTTTCAATTTCGGCCAAAGGGAGTAAATGACCAGCCTTGGAGTGTCTTGGGGGTGTAAGGTGAGTTGTGATTGGTTGGCTTGGAGGTGGGTTAAAATAATATTAAAATATATCAGGTGTATAACTATTGAAACTAGATGTATCAGAACACCTGTAAAAACATCTCTAAAAATTATTTTCTGAGCTACTAGCATAAATGACACTAGTAACATATTTATTATGAGAATAAAACATGTATAATGAGGCCTTAGCATTGCTAAAGTCATTAGAGAGTGCTGGTGCTAAGCTGCACCAGTAAACTGTGAACCAGGTTAAACTGATTTTCTGTTTTTAACTAAAACAGACCAGGGAACCTTATAATATCATTCAAGTATTTTCTAATACTAATATAATGATAATATTATACTATTATCTCTCTTCTATCATGAATCGAGTCCGGTTCGTCAAACTGAGACTATTTACGAAAACTAGAATCAAAACTCCTAACCGATACGGTTCAAAAACTAGGTTCTTCGCGATTGCGTTGTCAGGCCTTTCTCAACTAAGGTCCTGAGTTAAAGATAATATAATGACAATGAGGATTGAGATGCTTGATGATACAGAAGAGGTATTCCATTTACTTATCTTTCGGAGAAATCCGTGTCTTCAGAAATGATCTCGCGTACTCGAAAATTAGAGTTGTTACATTCTACCCTCCTAAAAGAAAATTTTGCCCTCAAAATTTCAGCCACGTGCAGAATCCATCTTTAAGCAGTCTATTTCCTTCAAGCCATGCTAACGAAGAGATAGGTCCGTTCCTTACAACTTCCAAATCTCACACAGCCATAGCCATGAAGATCATAGTAGCTATGAAGATAACTGTGGCTCACGTCGATTCATCGTTCGGAGCTCGATTAAACCATGCCTATTCACAGTCATTGAGGTCTTATCCGCACCAAACAATCAACATTAAGGTGATCAGTCTTAATATCTCAAGTTAAGTACAAACATTTCCCAAAATGAGCACTCATAGACATTCATGCCAAATGTATCTTAAAGATACCCTAACAGCATGAGACACACAAGCAGAGTAAACAATGAAGCAAAGTCAGTTCACTCCCCAGGCTCTACTGGGAACGAACTTCTCTTATACCAAATTGTAACAACCCAATTTTCAGTACGCCTAGGACATACCAGAAACTGAGTGCTACCAATTTGTCATCCTAATTATTATCTATTATTTATTATATGAGCCTGATTCGTTGTTAGATGCGTAGTTAGTTAGCGAGGTACTTTTTTTTTTTTGAAAATATTCGGTTTAATAAACAGAATCATTTATAATCAATTCACAAATAATAACAAATAAAATAGTTATAAACAACCACACATAAATACATCACAAGTAATTGACAACATTCGGTGATTCAGCCTTTATTAGAACATAGACTGTTAGTTAGAATACCCCTAGATAAAGCTAGATAATAACTATATACATATATATACATACAACATCCCAGGTCCTGACCTGTTCAAGAGGTCCCTAAGCTGGCACCTAGGCTAGCCTAGACTCTATACTCACCTAGTTCCTCTAAACAACTAAAGCGAGGGAAGGTACGTTCTAGGTCTTCAAAACTCAAATAAGGTGGAACATCATCTACTACTCCTCTGCACGATTAGTCATTACCATATGACTTCTCTCTGGTACCTCATCAAGCAGCCACATAACAGGAGTCTCGTACATAGGATTTAAGTTAAAGTTTGCATACAAACGGGGTGTAGACATTGGCTGGTCTCACAGTATATATACATATAAACAGGAAATGGAGTTCACTCTAGACTCAGAAGACTACCTAGAGCGAAAATCCTCTTTGCGGAATGATCATCAATGAACTACGGAAGGATACTCTTATTTCCATCTGAAGGGGGAAGGGAGAGAGAAGGGGTAAGAACTGGGGAGTTCTTAGTAGGGTCGGGGTTATTTGTTAAGTTCATTAATTTGTGTCACTTAGCAGATATATAGCAGAATATAGAGATGTAGTACACAGAAGACAGATGAATCGAGAAAATAGAGTAAACTGAAAACAGATCATGAACAGAAGAATATAAGAAAGAAAAACACAAACACAGAGAAGAGAATACAACAAGGAAAGCATACATTCATACAACAATCATAATAGATGAAATGCGCAACCAAGTATGATGCATGCCTGTCCTATGCAGGCCATGAGCTCAGGTGTCGGTTTACACCCTACAACTCGACATTACCTAGGAACTAGTCCTAGATATGGCTTATTTTCTGTAGGTGAACTTCGGCCTACAGAAATAGCACTCCCGTAAGTGAACTTCGGCTTACAGGAATAGTCTAAGCACAACACAAAAACTTTCTGTAGGTGAACTTCGGCCTACAGAAATAACACCTCTGTAAGTGAACTTCGGCTTACAGAAAAAGTCTAATTACAGCACAACAACTTTCTGTAGGTGAACTTCGGCCTACAGAAATGACACCTCTGTAAGTGAACTTCGGCTTACATGAATCACAACTCTCTGTAGGTGAACTTCAGCCTACAGGAGCGACACCCTGAGATACACAATTGATATTCACTGTAGGTGAACTTCGGCCTACAGGAATAACAACTCACTGTAGGTGAACTTGGGCCTACAGGACCTCTAGGGCCAATGGAAAAGCAGCAGATGAACATACAATAGAATATCATGCCACAAGACTTAACTCTTTATTTTTATACTCTTTTCCTCTATTCGCTTTGTTATATTACTCTTTTCTCTTTGCCTCTTTGCTCTGCTCTGGTTAGCCTTTCCTCTATATCTCTTTACTCTGTTTTGATTACTCTGTTTAACATATGTATTTGAAGCTTATGTAAATTTTGATATGAATAGTTAGCCTGTCCCAAGTATAGGTTCATTAAGTCTATACTGAAATAGTATAACTTTTCATATTATACCTAACCCTAGCTGCAACTCAAGGACTAACTATGTTTCCCTAGTTCGTTCACTAATTTCTGTCTGTTTTTCTGTCATTAAAACTTTACAGACTTTCTCTTTGGTTTTTATTTTTTCTTTAACTTTTTATCTTTCATTTATCTTTGCCTCACTAATATGTTCTTACCACTCCCTAAGTGTTTTATGAAGGTAATTATGAGATTCTGCGCTTAAAGTTGTCTTTCAAAAGCTTTTACAGAAAACTGCATTTTCCGCATTATTTTATTATTTTTATTAAAATAATATTTTTTATTAAATATTATTATTTAATATTTTATTATTATTTAATATTTTATTACTAAATTTTCGAAAATGACCTTGCCTTTACCTTTTAACCTTTAAAATTAACTTTTTACCCCAGTAATTTTTAATATTTCTACTTTAACCACCCTAACTTTCAGAAATTACCAAATAACCCCCCAAACACCAAAAATCTTACTTCCTTGCCCTTTTAAGGATCTAAAGCCTGTTTTTCATTTTTCTTCATCACACTCAAAGTGTTCTTCATGTTCTTCATAAATTCTTCAGATTCTTTCTCTGTTTTTACCCGTTTTTCAGTCTTTTTAGCAACCAATTTTTACTATAATTCATAATAAATTAGCAGCCACTAAAACCCCATATTTTCTACATGATTTCAACACAAATTGAACCTCAATTTAAGCTTAGGGTTTCGTTTTTCCAGCTGCCCCAAGAACATGAACTTTAAAGCTTGAATTTTCTCAAATTTCATCAAAATTTCACCAAATTTTCACCAAGAATCAATCATATATGCAACCAATTTTTAGCACATCCAAATCATACAACATTCACACAACTCAAACACAAATAATCAAGATTAATTTCGTGACACCCTACCTGGTTTTGCTGTTCCTAATTCAATTAGACTTTCAGGTGGTCCTTTAGCACTTTTTCCTCCTAAATCACATCAAGAACAACTTTAAATCCAAAAACCCTCAACTAACCAAATCTCCCTCAGCATGTTAGGAGGTGATTTCTAACCTTAGACTTGCTGGAAAGTCACATTTCTTGGCCCTCAAGTCAAGTTAAGCATGATTCCTAAGGAAGAACATCAAGAAAACACATGTTTAAGCATGTTTCCTTGAAAACCAAATTGAAAGGGGAAAGGAACAGCCATCTCACCTTATTTCCAGCCTTGATAAGTTACATGGTTATTTAGAGGAAGACGAGAGGATCATTTTGGTGAAATCGGAGTTTTGATTTGAGTTTTGGTTCAGAAGAAATCAAGCTTTGAAGATTAAGTGTTCATGAAGTTTTCTCTCTTTTCTCTCCTTTCAATTTCGGCCAAAGGGAGTAAATGACCAGCCTTGGAGTGTCTTGGGGGTGTAAGGTGAGTTGTGATTGGTTGGCTTGGAGGTGGGTTAAAATAATATTAAAATATATCAGGTGTATAACTATTGAAACTAGATGTATCAGAACACCTGTAAAAACATCTCTAAAAATTATTTTCTGAGCTACTAGCATAAATGACACTAGTAACATATTTATTATGAGAATAAAACATGTATAATGAGGCCTTAGCATTGCTAAAGTCATCAGAGAGTGCTGGTTCTAAGCTGCACCAGTAAACTGTGAACCAGGTTAAGCTGATTTTCTTTTTTTTAACTAAAACAGACCAGGTAACCTTATAATATCATTCAAACATTTTCTAATACTAATATAATGATAATATTATAGTATTATCTCTTTTCTATCATGAATCGAGTCCGGTTCGTCAAACTGAGACTATTTACGAAAACTAGAATCAAAACTCCTAACCGATACAGTTCAAAAACTAGGTTCTTCGCGATTGCGTTGTCAGGCCTGTCTCAACTAAGGTCCTGAGTTAAAGATAATATAATGACAACGAGGATTGAGATGCTTGATGATACAGAAGAGGTATTCCCTTTACCTATCTTTCAGAGAAATCCGCGTACTCGAAAATTAGGGTTGTTACACCTAGCAAGTCCGCAGCTTTCCATGCAAAGAGGTCGGCATTATCTCTTAGGAATTGTATCAGAGACTCTTTGACGTGGCAGAAATTGGCGAGTCAAGAATTGTTATAAAATATGCGTTACAAGTATAGTTCTTAACCAACCAGAAATCCGCTTATCAATTTAGAAGGGTTGTCACAAAAATTAAAATTAAAATACTGGGATTATGAATCCCAGGTCGTCTCCCAACGAGTTGCAGAAAGGTGTGCTATTTTATTAATCAGATATTTTCAAAAAGAGTTTGAGTTGAATAAACAGGAAATTAAATTGGGGAAATTAAGTAATTTAAATAAAAAGCCTTGACTGGGAGTAGATTAGTTGGAAGCCCTATTCTTGTTGTAGTACTCTCAAGATTAATTGATAATTGAAGGTTGTTCTGTTTAGTTATCCCTTACTAGGTAAGTGAAAGTCAAACAAGTTGAAATGCTGTTTCTATTCACAAGTCCCAATCCGCTTAATTGGAAGGACTAGCGTTAGTGACTAGATGGCAACCCAACAATAAACCCAACTACAATTTCTCTTTTGAGCATTCCAACTCAAGGGTTCCTTACAATCAACTCCCCATCAAGTTAGGGAACTACTCGCTCATTGTGAATGTAGAACTCATAACATAGGAAAGGGAATTAAAGAAAGACATGATAAATAAAACTCAAAGGAATCAATTAAAAATAAAAGTAACTCTTGTATTGATAAATTCTAAAATAATCCAATAGTAAAATTGAGTAAATTAAAGGACATGGAAGAGTAAAGCCAAGTAAAGAAAACGAACTAGAATGACAAAGTCTTGATGAGGTAATAACTCTTCTCAATATCCCAATACAAAGAGCAATAGAAATAAAAATCCTAAGAACTATGAATGTGTAGAGAGAAAACCTAGAGGAGGAGTAAAACTAGATCTAAAAACTAAAAACTGTGTAGAATGAATGTTGTTTTGGTTTCTGCATGTTCTCTGGCTCTAGTATGCTTTTCTGGGCCGAAAACTGCGTCAAAACAGGTACCAAAATTGCCTCTAGCGAATTCTGCAGATTATGCAGATCGCGCATGTCACGCGATCGCATCATTCATGCGGACGCGTCATTCGGCGTTTTCCTTTGCCACGCGGGCGCGTCGTCCACGCCTCCGCATCACTTGTGCTATTCCAATCCGCACGGTCGCGTGAGCCACGCGGCCGCGTCACTACGATTTCCTCTCTTCTGCGTGGTCGCGTGAGCCATGCGGCCGCGTCACTTCTCGCTGGTAATCTCCTTAATTTCTTGTGTTCCTTCCATTTTTGCAAGCTTCTTTTCCAATCTCCAACTCATTCATGCCCTATAAAGCCTGAAACACTTAACACACAGATCACGTCATCGAATGGAATAAAGGAGAATTAAAATACATAATTAAAAGTCTCTAGGAAGCAAGTTTTCAATCATGTAATAATTTTAGGAAGGAAATATAAATGCATGCTAATCATATGAATAAGTGGGTAAAGATCATGATAAAACCACACAATTAAACACATTATAAACCATAAAATAGTGGTTTATCAACCTCCCCACACTTAAACATTAGCATGTCCTCATGATTAGTTGAAGGAGATAAAATAAATGAGTAGGAATATGTAAAACTCATGCAATGCAATTCAACCTATATATGTAAATGCAACTATATGATTCTTGTCCACTTGATCAATAGTAAATAGGCTCTTCAAAACAATTACAAATCAAGTTCCACTAATTCAATTCTCATGCAGTAAGAACAGATAAAAATGCAAGAAGATAGCTCATGAAAGCAGGGAACATAGAATTTCAAGCATTGAACCCTCACTGATGATGTATGTACACTCTAGTCTCTCTAGTGTATAGGGTGATCACTCTATCCTTCTCTAATCATGCTCTCTAATTTTTGTTCTTCTCCTAACCAATCAACAACATATAATATACCAATGCAAACATCATGAGGTCTTTTCAAGGTTGTAATGGGGCCAAGGTAAGGGTAAGGATACATATATGGCTAAGTAAGCTTATAAATTGAATCTTTAATTAACCTAAGCTTTCACCTAACCTCTATATATATTCTATATAACTTTAGAATGCATACCTAACTACCCAGAAATTCCTTTCACATTCCATACTCATGTATCAACTTTTATTTTAATTTTATCATACATGCATTGATCCTTGAATTCTTAACTTAGCATTGGGGTAATTTTGTCCCCTTATTTATTTATTGAATATTTTTGGTTTTTTTTTTCATAAGCATAAAAATAAACATAGCTTATCAATGCATATAGATTTTTAATTATTATAGTTTCACATGAGTAGGTTTCCAAATTTCTATTATATTATCATGACACATTCCCTTATTATCTTTTGTTCCCACAAATTCCCATACTTAATTAGCACACACAATTCTATCTTAAGCTAACCAAAGATTCAGTTTGGGATATATAATTGTTTTTCCGCTTAAGGCTAGTAATGTGGCAAACAGAACAAATGGGACTCAAAGGCTCAAAGTGGCTAACAAAGGTAATTGAAAGGGTAGGCTTAATTTGGATAAGTGAGCTAAACAATTAAATATAATAAATATTGGACATATAGGATGAAACAAAATATAGATTACAATCATAGAGAAGTAAACACACAAGAATAAAATAATTATGGTTAAATAATGTAATCATGCATAAAGGCTCAAATCTCACAGGTTGTGTGTTCTTTAGCTCAAAAATCATGTTCCAAATACAACTTCAAGCAAATTTAACATAAAAATTTTAATTAAAATTAGTGAAATTTTGTTGCAAAAATAGAGTCTTAGAAGAAACTTATTGTCTTTTCAATCAAGTAGAACATGCATGCAACTAATCTATTACTATGTAATTTATCCTATTCTATAAAAGAAAAACTAACTAAATATCCTAATTTATTGGTGTTTAGGGAAGAAAAATTACCTCAGGGAGTTAGGTACTGACTGACCTCCCCACACTTAAGGCTTTGCACCGTCCTCAGTGCCATCTTTCAGGAACAGGGGTGGGCTGGTAGCAGTATCTCCACAGTCGGGACCATCATGGCTCCCTGTGCTGGTAAAGGAAGTGGAGTCCGGAGTGTCTGAGTCCTTGAATATTCCCATGATCAGCTCCTTGAGGTAAGTGAATCGGCGCTTGTTACGGCGCTCTCTCATCTTAGCTTTGTGTTCCTTCCAATCTAACCTTTCGAGAATCTGATGGAGCATTTGGTCTGTGATAGGTACTTGTGGTACTGAAGGAGGAATGTCTACAGCCGGTTCAATAGGCTGGCTTGTACTGGCTGCTGAGGGTCTGATATATTTCCCATTAGGGACATATTGATCATCCCGTGGAAGCATGGCTTTGGTGTCCCCAGTTCTGAAGGAGACTCCGGTTGCGGAGACGAGATCTGAGACCAATGCGGGAAAAGGTAAGTTGCCCGCAATTTGTACGTGTCCCATGGCATTCCGGATGTGTCTTGGTAGGTTCAGAGGTTAGTCAGTAAGGATGCCACCATAGTAGAACGGCCATGTCCGCAGTGAAGGAGGACTCATGAGTGATCAGAAAGACGTAATGGGACATGATCTGTGCCCATACGCGAGCCTCCAAGGTAAGTGCTGAAGCCGAGATTCCCTTAGGGCAGGTACGATGGTATCCATAGATCTATCGGCTGCCAGGTAGTGCGATAACTCTGAGAACGGCATCCCAGTTAAATTGGTACATCTGGCGCTTGAGTACGGCTTCTTGAAAGGCGTCCAAACCTTCTGGAATAGGGGGAAGACCTAGAGCTCTTTGAATGGCCTCTTCTGTAATGGGGACTTGCTTTTGACGGACAAAGACAGACTGCAGGGTTGGCAGGTGGAAGTTGGAGTAGAACTCAACTACTCAAGAAAGATTGACCTGCCTCGGCTGTCTCTGTAGGAAACCCCATTGTCTTTGTGCAATTTGCGGCTCAACAAAGGTAGCAATATGGTTTGGGAGGAGAAGAAGGTATTCGTTGTTGTAGCTCCTTTCTGCCAGGATGGGGAACATCTGCTCACAGTAGCGATTGGGAAATTGCGCAGTGTCCTTTGCTGGGAAGGCTTTTTCTTTATCATCAACCTTTATAATCCTCTTAAGTCTCTTTGTTGAGGGCTTTACCGTAGTTGAAGAGGGTTCTGCCACTAGTGCTCTTTTTGTTCCTCTTCTTGCTGTTGATTTGGGAGTAGCTTTCTCTTTTCCTTTCTTGGTGGCCATTCTGAAAAAGGGAAGAGAAAGTAAATTAAATTCAAAGAGATAGAGCAAGGAAGAGAACGGAAAATGATGGTTATGAATTCACATTTAAAGGTAAATGATGTTAACATATGGTCATGACTACATGTGAAAAGTCATTAATGGAAAATAGTTAGTGCATATGACGACAAGTGAATGCAAGGTGTTTATTGGCATGCTGGCAAAGGCATGAGTAGCATAGATCAAGAATCACTTCTAACAAACCATCACGTTTGTATTGACAATTATTTTTAACGAATAAAATATGAAAGAGGTTTTGTGAAAAACGGGGCATTTAATAGTAGAATAGAATAACGTAGAAAAGTGCATAATGTCATATGGACTTTTTCACAAACACATAGCATGCATGGTGAAATAATATATTGAAAGTATTAAATTGAACATGCAAGCAACCTTTTAAAAAGTAATATATAATTGCCAAACAAATTTTGAACAATCCACAAGCATATAATGAGAAATAATGACTCAAATAAATTTCTAACACCAAGTAAAAGGAAAAAAGAAAGAAAAAGAAAATGTGAATAATGAAAGTAAAAAGAAAAGAAAAGAAGATAACATATAAAAATAAGAAGAAAAATAGAAAAGTAAGGAGAGAAGAAGAAAAAGAAAAACCTTGTTAATGGGGTGAGAGAGAGTGAGGGTGTAAAAAGTGAGAAAGAATGAAGAAGAAAGAAGGGAGGAGGAAGAAATTAGGAGGGAAAAGAGAAAATAGGATTTGAGGAGAAAAAGATAAGATAAGTGGCAAATCAGGGGAGCTATGCGGCGCAATCGACGTGGTCGCGTGGAGCACGCGGTCGCGCGATTTGCGCTTATAATAATTGATGCGGTCGCGTCGGTCACGCGGTCGCGTGACCCGTTTTATGCTACTGGCGCGAGGGCAACCTCGCACTCACACAACTCTCTGTTCAAAATCATTAATTGCCAAATATTGGGTGACGCAATCGCGTGGGGCATGCAATCGCGCGAGTGGTCATGAGAAGGATATGACGCGGTCGCGTCGGTCACGCGGCCGCGTGGGAAGAATTTGTGCGTTAGCACCAATCCAGCACCACTCTTGCATAACTTTCGGTCGTGCACCCTTTTTATGTCGAAATCCAGGGCACGCGGCCGCGTGGGTGACGTGGTCGCGTGGGAGGCCAATGTTCTCACTCGTCGCGGACGCGTCGGCGACGCGATCGCGTGGGGCGATTTGTGCCATTGGCACGCCTCCAACCACGCTCCTGCGTGACTCTCTATTCGTTTATTATTTTCTCCCATCTCCTTGCGACGCGGACGCGTCAATGATGCGGTCGCGTCGCGTGAAATTTTTTTTTTAAATAAAAGTAAAAGTATGTAAATGCAGATGCACGAAATGTACTAATAAAGAGAAGAGTTATTAAATAGAAAAACTAAAAATAAAGAAAAGAACGATCATACCATGGTGGGTTGTCTCCCACCTAGCACTTTGCTTTAACGTCCGTAAGTTGGATGCTCTATTAGCTCAATCTTCGTCTATGTGAGGATCTTCCAAGAGGAAGATCTCGAGCTCCTTGTTTTTCTGCATCCTCTCTCCATGGTACAGCTTTAAACGATGTCCATTACGGTTCGGCCTTCTCTACTCTGTATGGACCATGCCATCTTGATCTCAACTTGCCTGGCATGAGCCTCAGTCGAGATTTGTAAAGGAGGACTAAGTCCCCAGGATGGAACTCTTTTCTCTTAATGTGCTGATCATGTACAGCCTTCATCTTCTCCTTGTATAGTTTTGAGTTCTCATAAGCTTCTAGGCGAAGGCTTTCCAATTCTTGCAGTTGCAATTTCCTTTCAGCTCCAGCTTCTTCATGCTTCTTCATTAATCATGTTAGTCTCCTGTTACAAAAATGGGTGCCTTGATCGCTCACGATTGCTCGTGGTGATCCAAAGCGACAAATAATGTGGTTTCTCACAAAAGAAACAACAGTGTTAGCATCATCAGTGCGGGTAGGAATTGCTTCTACCCATTTGGAAACGTAATCCACAGCTAACAATATATAAAAATAACCATTAGAATTTGGAAATAGACCCATGAAGTCAATGCCCCAGACGTCAAAAATTTCACAGAAAAGCATAATTTGTTGAGGCCTCTCATCCCTCCTGGATATATTACCAAATTTTTGGCATGGAAAATAAGATCTACAAAATTCAGCAGCGTCTCTAAAAAGTGTAGGCCACCAAAATCCACAGTCTAAGATTTTTCTAGCTGTTCTTTGAGGGCCAAAATGTCCTCCACTCTCAGATGAGTGACAAACCTCTAAGATGGACTGGAATTCTGATTGAGGCACACACCGTCTAATTACCTGGTCAGTGCCACATCTCTATAAATATGGGTCATCCAATATATAATATTTAGACTCACTTTTCAGCTTGTCTCTTTGATGCTTAAAAAAGTTTGGAGGAAAGGTGCGGCTAACTAGATAATTAGCTACAAGTGCATACCAAGGGATTACCTCAGATACTGCTTGCAGGTTATCAAATGGGAAATTATCAGCTATAGGAGTGGGATCATCTGTAATGTGCTCGAGGCGACTCAATTGGTCTGCCACTAAATTCTGGTTACCACTCCTATCCTTAATTTCTAAATCAAATTCTTGTAATAGCAGTATCCAACGTATAAGCTTTGGTTTGGACTCCTTTTTAGCTAATAGATACTTTAGAGCTGCGTGGTCTGAGTACACTACTACCTTCGTACCAAGTAAAAAGGCTCAGAATTTATCCAGAGCAAAAACAATAGCAAGAAGCTCCTTCTCAGTAGTCGTGTAATTGGACTGTGCGGCATCTAGAGTTTTAGACGCATAAGCAATAACAAAAGGATCCTTACCTTCACGCTGTGCCAATGCTGCTCCTACTGCATGGTTGGAAGCGTCGCACATTATTTTGAATGGCTGGTTCTAGTCTGGTCCTCTCACAATTGGAGCTTGAGTCAGGGCGGTCTTCAGCCTATTAAACGCTTGTTTGCAATCTTCACTGAACTCGAACTCAATATCCTTCTGCAGTAGTCTGGATAAGGAAAGTGCTACCTTACTGAAGTCCTTAATGAATCTCCTGTAAAAACCTGCATGGCCAAGGAACGAGCGGACTTCCCTCACAGAAGAGGGGTAAGGTAAACTAGAAATAACATCCACCTTTGCTAGATCTACAGAAATGCCAGTATTAGACACAACATGTCCTAGTACAATCCCTTGTTTAACCATAAAGTGACATTTTTCAATATTTAATACAAGGTTTGTATTGACACATCTATCTAATACTCTAGATAATCCATCTAAGCAAAGGCTAAAGGAATCTCCATAAACACTAAAATCATCCATAAAAACTTCCATACCGTCCTCAACAAGATCAGAGAAAAGACTCATCATGCACCTTTGGAAGGTAGTTGGTGCATTTCACAAGCAAAGGGCATTCTCTTGTAAGCATAAGTTCCAAAAGGACATGTAAAAGTAGTCTTTTCCTGATCCTCAAGAACTATATGAATCTGGAAATAACCTGTGTAACCATCTAAAAAGCAATAATGTGATTTACCTGACAGGCGATCCAGCATTTGATCAATGAATAGAAGAGGATAGTGATCCTTATGGGTTGCTTGGTTGAGGCGTCTGTAATCAATGCAGACCCTCCAAGCATTCTGTACTCTGGTTGCTATGAGCTCTCTATGCTCATTCTTCACTGTAGTGACTTCAGACTTCTTTGGCACCACTTGTACTGGGCTTACCCATTCACTGTCTGAGATGGGATAGAAGATATCTGCCTCCAGTAGTCTGGTCACTTCCTTCTTGACAACCTCTAAGATAGTGGGGTTCAGTCTTCTCTAGGGTTGACGAACGGGCCTTGCTCCGTCATCTAAAAATATTCTGTGCTCACATACTTGAGGGTTGATGCCTACTATATCCACCAAACTCCACCCAATTACCTTCTTATGCCTCCTCAGCACACTAAGTAACTGCTCTTCTTGTTGAGAAGTGAGTTCCCTTGCAATGATAACTGGACAATTTTGCTTGTCCCCAAGGTAAGCATATTTGAGGTGTGGAGGAAGGGGTTTCAACTCTAACTTCTGCTCATGGTCAGGCTCTGGATTGTCTGAAGCTGGTTAAAATGGCGAAGTGCCATCATTGTTGTTCAAGAGTGTCCCCACACTCGGACATTGTCCTGTGTGCTTCTCTTCTAACTCCTCCTGGTGAACTTTATCTACGGTTTCGTCAATGATGTCACACTGGAAGATAGAATGATCTTCTGGAGGGTGCTTCATAACTCCATTCAGATTGAAACTTACTAATCGGCCATCTATTTCAAAAGAGTATGTTCCTGAAAAAGCATCCAATTTGAACTTTGATGTCTTCAGGAAAGGTCTTCCAAGTAGGATTGATGACGGCTTCTCTGAGTCATTTTGGGGCATCTCCAGAATATAAAAATCAGTGGGGAATGTGAGCCCCTTAATGCCCACTAATACATCTTCAACAACTCCAACCACTGTAATAATGCTTTTATCTGCTAACACAAAATGAGCTGCCGACCTTTTTAAGGGAGGGAGCCTCAAAATATCATATATAGACAAAGGCATTATACTCATACATGCTCCTAAATCACACATGCAGTCAGAAATTATCACACCACCAATAGTACAATTAACCATACAAGGACCTAGGTCACTACACTTTTCAGGTAAACCTCCCATTAAAGCAGATATGGAACTACCTAAAGGAATAAGTTCTAATTCATTAATTTTGTCTTTATGTATACATAAATCTTTTAGAAACTTTGCATATTTAAGTACCTGTTGAATAACATCAAAAAGAGGAACAATTACCTCAACCTTTTTGAATATCCCTACCACTTTGGGATCAGGTTCCAGCTGCTTCCTGGGCTTCCTTGCAAGTTGTGGAAATGGAATGGCAGTGGTGTCTTCTGCAGTATCTGCGCCCTATGGTGCTTCCTCCTGTGGTTGAACTTCTTCTTTTTCAGCTATGTCCTGTATGTCCTCTTCCTCTTCAACATCCTCTATTTCCACTACCTCTTCAGCTGAGGCGTGTTCTGGTAGGCTTGGCTCCTCCTGATTCCTCTCCTGCAGTGTGGTTCCGGACCTGAGGGTGATGGCATTAATGCCACCCTTTGGATTGGGTAATGGTTGAGAGGGTATTCCACTGGAGTTCATAGGTTGGTTATTGGAGTTATTCATTAGAAGATGAGGAAGGATAAGTAATTTGAGAGGTCTGCTATTGGATATTCTGTGGTCCTTGGGATTGTCTCACGTGAGGTGCTCTGTAAGGCTGATTCTGGTTCTGCTGCCTGTTGTTGTTATTATTCCACCTCTAATTTCCCTGATTGTCTCTACCTCCTCTGTTTTTTGTTGTTGTCCCTCCAATTCTAGTTAGAATTATCCTGTCATCCATGGTTGTAATTGCCACCTTGATTGTACCCTTGGTTGGGGCGGTCATAGAAGTTATGAGTGGCTGCCACGGTGTTGTTTTCTTGCTGGAGCTGCAGACATTCATCAGTATAGTGGCTATAATCAGCACAGATTCTGCAAACTCTCTGTGGGACTAACTGTTGGTTTTGCTGTGGTGGAGAAGGTTGAGCTTGCTGAACTTGTTGTTGATTCAATTGCATCTGCTTCAGCAAGTTGGTCATTTCGCCGATACTCTGAGTTAGAGCAGCAGTCTCTCTGCTAGAGGATACTTCTACAACGGCTTTTGAACGGTCTTGTTTCTGCCTGTGATTTCGAGTAGATTCGGCTAAGTCGTTGATCAATTGCCATGCCTCATCAGTGGTCTTGTACTTTTTCATAGACCCATTGCTAGCACTTTCCAATGTGGTCTTATCTTGGGGCCTCATGCCCTGTGTGACATAACCGAGTAACACTATCTTGTCAATCATATGGTGGGGGCATGCTTCCAGAAGATTATTGAAGCGCTCCCAGTATTCATAGACAGTCTCAGATTTATCCTGAACAATCATGGAAATGTCTTTCCTCAGTTTATCAGTAACTTCAGCTGGAAAGAATTTTTCCAAGAATTCTCTTCTCAATGTATCCCAGTTGGATACAGTTGCTGCTGGTTGAGTGTAGTACTACTCTCTTGCCTTCCCCTCAAGAGAAAACGGGAAAGCTTTCAGCAAAATTGAAGTTTCATCTGTACCATCATGCCTGACAGTAGAACAGGCTGCTTGGAAATCTCTCAGGTGCTTGATAGGCTCTTGAGCAGGCAAGCCATGAAACTTGGGCATCAAATTGAGCAGTGCGGTCTTTATTTCAAAGTCTGTAGCCACCGCTGGGTGATGCGCTTGAAATGGTTGCATTGTAAAATCAGGGGCTCCAACCTCCTGGATAGTAACTCTCCTAGCTGCTGCCATGTTACCTGCACGTAAATCAACCAAATCAGTAGAACAGGGGCTGGTTTCTTTTTCAAGTGACGTTTCAGATCCGTCCTCTGAGAGGACTAACCGACGCCGAGTTTGCCTTATTCGTGAAATAGTTCTTTCAATCTCAGGATCGAATACTGGCAAGCTTGGATCAGGAAGTGAACGCGTCATCTAACGAAAGAAACAAGCAGCTCATAGTAGCAAAATAAAATAAAATGCAAATAAATAAAATCCAATCAATAACTTTAGCACTCTATTGCAACTCCCCGGCAACGGCGCCAAAAATTGACGTGGCGGAAATTGGTGATTCAAGAATTGTTATAAAATATGCATTGCAAGTATAGTTCTTAACCAACCAGAAATCTGCTTATCAATTTAGAAGGGTTGTCACAAAAATTAAAATTAAAATACTGGGAGTATAAATCCCAGGTCGTCTCCCAACGAGTTGCAGAAAGGTGTGCTATTTTATTAATCAGATATTTTCAAAAAGAGTTTGAGTTGAATAAACAGGAAATTAAATTGGGGAAATTAAGTAATTTAAATAAAAGCCTTGACTGGGAGTAGATTAGTTGGAAGCCCTATTCTTGTTGCAGTACTCTCAAGATTAATTGATAATTGAAGGTTGTTCTGTTTAGTTATCCCTTACTAGGTAAGGGAAAGTCAAAAAAGTTCGAATGTTGTTTCTATTCACAAGTCCCAATCTGCTTACTTGGAAGGATTGGCGTTAGTGACTAGATGGCAATCCAACAATAAACCCAATTACAATTTCTCTTTTGAGCATTCCAACTCAAGGGTTCCTTTCAATCAACTCCCCATCAAGTTAGGGAACTACTCGCTCATTGTGAATGTAGAACTCATAACATAGGAAAGGGAATTAAAGAAAGACATAATAAATAAAACTCAAAGGAATCAATTAAAAATAAAAGAAACTCTTGTATTGATAAATTCTAAAATAATCTAATAGTAAAATTGAGTAAATTAAAGGACATGAAAGAGTAAAGCCAAGTAAAGAAAATGAACTAGAATGACGAAGTCTTGATGAGGTAATAACTCTTCTCAATATCCCAATGCAAAGAGCAATATAAATAAAAATCCTAAGAACTATGAATGTGTAGAGAGAAAACCTAGGGGAAAAGTAAAACTAGATCTAAAAACTAAAAACTATGTAGAATGAATGTTGTTTTGGTTTCTGCATGTTCTTTGGCTCTAGTCTGCTTTTCTGGGCCGAAAACTGGGTCAAAACAGGGCCCAAAATCGCCCCCAGTGAATTCTACAGATTAAGTAGATCGCGCACGTCCCGCGATCGCGTCATTCATGTGGACGCGTCATTCGGCGTTTTGCTTTGCCACGCGAGCGCGTTGTCCACGCCTCCGCGTCACTTGTGCTATTTCCTCTCTTCCGCGCAGTCGCGTGAGCCATGTGGCTGCATCACTTCTCGCTGGTCATCTCCTTAATTTCTTGTGTTCCTTCCATTTTTGCAAGCTTCCTTACCAATCTCCAACTCATTCATGCCCTATAAAGCCTGAAACACTTAACACACAGATCACGACATCGAATGGAATAAAGGAGAATTAAAATACATAATTAAAAGTCTCTAGGAAGCAAGTTTTCCATCATGTAATAATTTTAGGAAGGAAATATAAATGCATGCTAATCATATGAATAAGTGGGTAAAGATCATGATAAAACCACACAATTAAACACATTATAAACCATAAAATAGTGGTTTATCACTCTTTTATGTCTTTTTTCAAAGCCGCCCCAATATTTGTTGTTTTATCTAGGATATCTCCGATCTGGACTTCCTCAATCTCGCCCTCAGGCTGTGGACGAAGTTCCTCCCGACCTCGTACTCCCCCTAGTTCGATAGTGTTGATTTCTTCTCCTTTGCCTCTAAGGTTCAGACTTTCGTGCAATCTTTTTGTCTCCTTTAATCGTGGCGATCCCTTCTGGAGTTGGAAACTTCATGCATAGATGTAGAGTTGGGAACTTCACATTGACCACGATGTAGTCTATGTTGAGTGTCCTTGATCGGATTCCCTTTCCAAAGGTTGTGTGTAGTGAGATATATCCAAGTGGTTGGATTGGAGTGTCCCCTAGTCCAAACAAGTTGTTCGGATATGCTCTGAGCTCTTTTTCATGTAAGTTGAGTTTGTCGAAGGCGGATTTAAACAAGATATCCGTCGAGCATCCTTGGTCCACCAGTGTACGGTGGAGATTGGCATTGGCCAATATGATGGTAATGACCATGGGATCATCATGTCCCAAAATGAGACCTGCGGCGTCTTCCTGGGTAAAAGTAATAGTAGGGAGGTCGGGTGATCCTTCTCCTCCTCCAACGTGATATACTTCTTTAAGGTGCCTTTTGCGAGATGATTTGGAGATCCCTCCTTCTGTGAATCCTCCATTTATCATGTGAACGTGTCTCTCTGGGGTGCGGGTTGGTCATTCAGCTCGTCCGCCCTCTTCATCCCTTCTTATTTTTCTGGGTTCGTCCATTTTGTTGGCTAAGTACCGATCTAATCGCCCATCTCTTACCAATTTTTCTATGACATTCTTTAAGTCGAAGCACTCGTTTGTAGGATGTCCATAGATTCGATAGTATTCGCAGTATTCTGTCCGATTTCCCCCTTTTTTGCTTTTGATTGGATGAGGTGGTGGAATCTTCTCAGTATGGCATACTTCTCGGAAAACATACACAAGGGATACCCGGAGAGGGGTGTAATTGTGATATTTTTTAGTTTTTTCTCTATGCTGATCTTCTTTCTTTTTGGAGTCTTTGTCCTTATCCCGGGAAGGGTAGGGAAATCTGGGTTTCGAAGTCTCTCCTAGTCGAGAATTTTCTTCCATGTTGATATACTTCTCTACCCGTTCCTATACTTCGTTTAAAAATGTTGGGTGTTTCTTTGATATGGAGTGACTAAAAGGTCCTTCTCATAGGCCATTGATGAGACCCATTATGGTTGCTTCTGTTGGTAGGCTTTGTATGTCCAGGCATGCCTTGTTTAATCTTTCCATATAAGATCGGAGACTCTCCCTGTCACCTTGTTTGATTCCTAATAAGATTGGGGCGTGTTTAGCCTTGTCCTTCTGGATGGAGAATCCAGCAAGAAACTTTTTGGCTAGGTCGTCAAAATTTATGATGAATCTAGAAGGCAAACTGTCGAACCACTTAATTGCCGTCTTTGTCAAGGTAGTCGGGAAGGCTTTGCAACGAATAGCGTCTGATACGTCACTGAGATACATTCTGCTTCTGAAATTGCTGAGACGATGGCTTGGATCAGAGGTACCATTGTATGGGGTCATGTCGGGAACTTTCAAATCCTTCAGAACTTTAGCTTTCATGATTTCTTTGGTGAATGGATCTTGATCTTTGGAGGGTGTTCATACCCTGGGTCGAGCTGTCCAAACCGGGATGTTCAGTAGCAAAGTGACCGACCTCTTTAGGTCAAGCGGACCGACTTCTTCACAAAGAACTCGGCCAAATCGATAGGAAAGCCCAAAGAAGGGTCCAACTCAAGGAATACGACCCAGATCCAGAGGCAGCCCACGCCTATAGAGATAAGGGCGGTTCCATGGAAGATAAGGTGACCTCACACAAAGATAAGATAAGATAACTAACTTATCTTATCTAAAAAGGTCACTCCTCATCATTATAAATAAACTGGAGCACCCAGGTATAACTCATACTCTGATTCTACTAAAAACCTGTTTAATACCCATGCTAACTTAAGCATCGGAGTCTCTTGCAGGTTCCCCCACCCTCCGGTGACGAAGGATCAGCAGTGCAGCCAGTCCAACAAGTCGGACACAACAGCTCCGGCCGCCACCAACCGGCCGGACACGTCATCTCTGACCAGTACAGAAGATCTCATCCGAGATCGACCTACAGTTTCAGGTAACCCTCAGAACATTGGCGCCATTGCTGGGGACCTAGAAGTCATCCCAACACCATGGCGGACGGTCATGATAACGACCACGATTCAGATCCAGAAAATAGAACACCGCACAAGAACACTGACACTACGCTAAAGGATACTCCGGAATCCAACGGGAACAAAAACTCATCAAATCCGGGGGTAATAGAAGCACTTCAAGACCGCTTAAAGCAACTTGAAAAAGAAACCCAACAACAACGAGAGGTCGGGAAGGATCTACAAAGAGAGGTATGACGACGTCGATAATTGGAAGATAAACTACTGCAATTAGAAGCCGATCTCAAATTAAAAGCTCCTCGGACCACTCCTAAGGAAAATTCACGCAAAGAACAAGATCCCTTCACCAGGGAAATCAGGAAAACCAAAATTCCAAAAGACTTCAAACTCCCGGATATGATTTTGTATGATGGCACCACAGATCCCAACCATCATCTCAGCAATTTTAGAAGCAGAATGTACCTCACCGATGCCTCAGATACCGTTCGCTACAAAGCTTTTCCAACAACTCTCACGAAGACAGCAATCAGATGGTTCGACAACCTACCTCCAAAGTCCATCTTAAACTTTGACGACCTGGCCAAAAAATTCCTAGCCAGATTCTCCATCCAGAAAGATAAGGCCAAGCACGCCCCCAATTTACTGGGGATCAAGCAAGGAGATCGGGAGAGCCTCCGTAACTACATGGAAAGATTTAACAAAACATGCATGGACATATAAAGCTTGCCAACAGAGGCCGCCATCATGGGACTCATCAATGGCCTACGAGAAGGACTTTTTAGCCAATCCATATCAAAGAAGTACCCTACTTCCTTAGACGAATTGCAGGAGCGAGCAGAAAAATACATCAACATGGAAGAAAACGCTCGGTTGGGAGAAACCTCAAAATCCGGGGTCCCCTGCCGAGATAAAGACAAGGAATCCAAAAGGAAAAAATATCGACAAGGGGAAAAAATAAAAAAATACCACAATTACACCCCTCTCAGGGCATCCCTAGTCGACGTATACAAAGAAGTCTGCCATACGGAGAAAATACCCCCAGCTCGGCCACTCAAAGGCAAAAGAGGAGGAGGAAACCAGAATGAATATTGCGAATATCATCGAGTGCGAGGGAACTCCACCAACGAGTGCTTCGATCTAAAGAACATCATAGAAAAATTAGTGAGGGAAGGAAAACTAGATCAATTTCTAGCCACCCGAGATGATGACCAAAGAAAGAGACGAAGGGACGAAGATATCAGACGAACCGCGCGATCACCTCGTACACCGGAAAAATATGTCCACATGATACACGGCGGATTTGCAGGGGAGGAATCTCCAAATCATCTCGCAAAAGATATCTCAAAGAAGTATATCATGTCGATGGAAAGGAGGAAGCACCTGACATCCCTGCAATCATCTCGGGACACGACGACCCCATGGTCATCACCATCATACTAGCAAACGCCAACCTTCACCGCACATTAATAGACCAAGGGAGCTACGCCGACATCTTATTCAAAACTGCCTTCGACAAGCTCGGCCTAGAAGACAAGGAGCTTAGGGCATACCCGAACAGTCTATTCGGATTGGGAGATATCCCGGTACAACCACTGGGATACGTATCACTACATACAACCTTCGGAAAAGGGAACCAATCCAGGACACTCAAAATAGACTACATTGTGGTCGACGTGAGTTCAGCCTACAATGCTCATATAGGTCGGACAACACTAAATCAACTCAGTGCAATAGTCTCGACTCCACATCTATGCATGAAATTCTCAACAACAGAGGGGATAGCCACAATAAAAGCAGATCAAATGATGGCACGCCGCTGTTATAACGAAAGTCTAAACCTCAGAGGCAGAGGAGAAGAGTTTCATACAATTGAGCTTGGCGGAGTTCAGAGACGAGAAGAACTCCGTCCGTAGCCAGAAGTTGAGATAGAAAAGGTTCAGATCGGAGACACCTCGGACAAAACGACTAATATCGGCACGATCCTGAGAGGAGACTCAAAAGAATTACTGGTACAATTCTTACAAGATAATGTCGATCTCTTCACATGGAAAGCCGCAGACATGCCAGGCATAGACCCCAAGCTGATGTGCCACAAGTTGGCGGTCTATCCAGGATCTCGGTCGGTACAGCAAAGACGAAGAAAACTTGGGCTAGAGCGATACCAAGCTGTGGAAGAACAGGTACAAGCATTACTGGAGGCAGGATTCATATGAGAAGTCAAGTACCCACTATGGCTAGCCAACGTCGTCTTGGTGAGAAAATCAAATGGGAAGTGGCGAATGTGCACCGATTACACCGATCTCAACAAAGCCTGCCCAAAAGATCCTTACCCACTCCCAGGTATCGACGCTCTAGTAGATGCTTCCTCCGGATATAGATACCTCTCGTTTATGGACGCATACTCAGGATACAACCAAATCTCCATGTATCCACCAGATCAAGAAAAGACCTCGTTTTTAACGCCGAAAGCGAACTACTGCTACATTGTGATGCTTTTCGGTCTCGAAAATGCGGGAGCTACTTATCAAAGGCTAATGAATAAAGTCTTCTCAGATCACATCGGGAAAATCATGGAAGTCTGTGTGGATGACATGTTGATAAAGATCCAAATTGAAGAGACATTATTGTCCGACCTGGCTCAAGTGTTTCACACTATAAGGAAGCATGACATGCGACTCAATCCCATAAAATGCACCTTTGCAGTAGAAGCGAGAAAATTTTTGGGTTTCATGCTCACACAAAGAGGAATTGAAGCAAATCCGGATAAATGTCAAGCCATACTCAACATGAAAAGCCCAACCTGTGTCAAAGAAGTACAGCTACTCAACGGGAGATTGGCCGCCCTATCCAGGTTCTTAGCGGGATCAGCGATAAGATCTCTCCCCTTCTATGCTACTTTAAGGAATGGACAACAGAATGTGAACAAGCCTTCCAAGACTTTAAGGAATTCTTAGGACAGCCACCTATCCTATCTCGGTCACGAAAAGGAGAACCGCTCATATTATATATCGCAGTAGGAAGCCGGGCAATAGCCTCAGCACTAGTAAGAGAAGATGAAAGTAGGCAACAACCCGTCTACTTCATTAGTAAAGCGCTACAGGAATCCGAGTTGAACTACCAGAAAATAAAAAATTTTGCCTATACTCTCATTCTAACATCTCGATGACTTCGCCCCGTACTTCCAGGCTCACACAATTAAGGTTCGAACTAACCAGCCCATAAAAAGAATATTGCAGAAAACAGATTTAGCAGGCAGAATTTTACAATGGGCAGTCGAGTTATCCGAGTTTGACCTCCAATATGAAGCTCGGACGGTCATCAAATAACAATATCTGGCCGACTTCATCGCAGAATTCACAGATGCCCTAGAAATCCCCACAGAATGGAATCTCTATGTGGACGGTTCTTCAAATAAGACTGGAAGCGGCGCATGTGTGATAATAGAAAGCAACCAAGGAACCCAAGTTGAGCTCTCCCTCAAGTTCGGGTTCCCGACCTCAAATAATTAGGCAGAATATGAAGCGTTATTAGCTAGTTTGAAGCTGGCTAAAGAGGTTGGAGCTCAAAAACTCAACATTTACAGCGATTCACAAGTAGTCAACTTCACAGATAATAGGGAGTTACCAAGCCAAAGATCCCACCATGAAAAAGCATTTGGATAAAACCAAGGAACAGCTCGGACAACTCAGGGAATGTAAGATCTGCCACATACCCCGCGAACAAAATGCTCGAGCTGACGCACTCTCGAAACTAGCCAGCACCAAACCAGGGGGCAACAATAGAAGCCTCATTCAGGAAATGCTACAGAACCCGTCAATCTCGGAAGAGGAAAAAGTCCTAGCCATAACAAATCAGGACCAAGGATGGATGACACCCATAATTAACTACCTCAAAGCAGAAACACTCCCCACAAAAGAAAAGGAGGCAAAGAGGTTAAAAAGGGAGGCATAGTACTACACTATCATAAACAACATCCTGTACAAAAGAGGGATCTCAATACCATTACTAACATGCATGCCGACCTCCAACACAAAGGAAGTGCTAGAAGAAGTACACGGCGCCATTTGCGGCAATCATCTCGGAGCACGAGCTCTCACTAAAAAAGTACTCCGAGCGGGATTTTATTTGCCAACTCTACAGAAAGAAGCTACAGAATTTGTAAAGACATGTCCACCGTGTCAGAAACATGCCAACTTTCACATCGCCCCGCCAGAAGAGCTCATCAGCGTAACTTCGCCTTGGCCGTTTGCAAAATGGGGACTTGATCTTCTCGGACCCTTCCCCAGGGATTAGGACAAGTTAAATTCCTCATAGTAGGGGTAGACTATTTCACAAAGTGGATCGAGGCAGAGCCCCTAGCCAACGCCACTGCTCAAAGAAGACGGAAATTCCTATATAGAAACATTGTCACAAGGTTCGGGGTTCCACACTCCATCACCACAGACAATGGCACTCAATTCACAGATGCAGGCTTCAGAAAATTAGTAGCCAGCTTGAACATAAAGCACCAGTACACCTCTGTGGAACATCCGCAAGCCAATGGACGGGCTGAAGCTGCCAACAAAGTCATATTGGCCGAGTTAAAACGGAGATTACAGGACGCAAAGGGAGCTTGGGCAGAAGAGCTTCCACAAGTTCTATGGGCGTATCAAACGACGCCACACTCCACCACAAAGGAATCCCCCTTCCGGTTAGTATACGGAATAGAGGCAATGATCCCAGTAGAGATTGAGGAAGGATCGCCTAGAGTGGTTCATTACAATGAGGGAGCAAACTCCCAACTTCAGAGGGAAGAGCTCGACCTACTACCTGAAATCCAAGAAAGAGCTCGGATCAGGGAAGAAGCACTAAAACGTCGAATGGCTTCCAGATATAATCAAAGGGTAGTGCCGAGAAGTTTCACAGAGAATGATCTCATCCTAATCCAAAATGATATTGGGACTACTCGACCAGGAGAAGGAAAGTTGGCAGCAAACTGGAAAGGACCCTACCTAGTTGTAGAAGTACTTGGGAAGGGCTACTACAGATTGTCCGAACTCAATGGACAAGAGCTTCCCAGATCATGGCACGCCTGCAACCTAAAAAGGTACTACAGCTAGAAAAGGTAAAAGATCTCACTATTGGATGCACTCTTTTTCCTGAAAAGGTTTTTTAATGAGGTACCAAGTTGAGACTCAGACACTATCCGACTTAAAGGGATGAAAAATTCCCACATGTATATATTTGCACTTTCCTTTGAATAAAACATATTTTAGATATTCTACAAGTTTTCAAGACGCATTAATCTGAAGCATTCATCGTCCGATTATAAAGCAACAGATCGGCAGAAAGTGAAAAACAATTTCACTGCACGATCACGATAAAGACAATCGTCCGATAAAGGTGAAAACGCGATTCACCTAAAAGATGGTCTAAGGATAGCAACCACCTTCTACAAATTGGCAAAGATGAACACAGAATAATGTAAGAAGTTATCAAAAGTGATCTGGAAAAAGAACCTGACGAGGTCTTATGGATTGCTAAATAACAACTTAAAGACTGGCCGACATTAAGAAGTCGGACCAAGTCAACCCAAGTTATAAGTAAACCCTAGAAAGAGGTCTGGCCAACCCTATTAAAGAGGATTACTTTAACTTAGAAGGGCCCAACTTGACAAATTCAGCCCAAAATGAAAAAGTTATAAAAGTAGTCCCTGAAAGAGACCTGACAAAGGTCCAAAAAAGAGGACTACAAAAATAACTTAGAAGAGATCGACATAACGAAGTCGGTCTCCTGCAACAAACAAGTTATAAAAGTAATCCCTGAAAGAGATCTGACAAAGATCCAAGAAACAGGATTACAAAAATATCTTAGAAGAGATCGACATAACGAAGTCGGTCTCCTACAACAAACAAGTTATAAAAGTAATCCCTGAAAGAGATCTGACAAAGATCCAAGAAAGAGGATTACAAAAATAACTTAGAAGAAATCAACATAGCGAAGTCGGTCTCCTACAATAAACAAGTTATAAAAAGTAATCCCTGAAAGAGATCTGACAAAGATCCAAGAAAGAGGATTACAAAATAATCAAAAAAGATCGACATGCCGACGTCGATCAACTACGAAACTACTTGGAAAAGGACAAAGTCGGTCATACGACCTCCAAGTACAAAGCAGTTCAAAGAGGCTGAGCAACAAGGCTTCAACATTCTCGAAACATATAAAGAAGCTAAGATAGGCGCAAGCAAGCATGACATAAAATAACAAAGCTTCAGAATCAGACCCAAAAGCTCAGAAGCTACTCGTTGTGTTTTTCAAAATAATGGGTTGCTAAACAAGCAACCAGAAAGAGTGTCAGCAAAATAAACTAACCACGAAATAAAGAGTTTTAAAGCCCACAAGCCGGGCCAACTACACAAATATCCAAAATAAATCAGCTAAAGATTAGAAGACTTTTTAGCAGCATCAGTCTGAGGAGAAGGAGGGCTAGACTGGAGAGGAACAGCATCCACAGTACCATCTTCCCAGTTTAAGATCTGGCAGTCAGGATCAGAAGTGGGAGGGCCGACCTCGGCAGGAGGAACAGCAGGAGCTGACACCTTGGCAGAAGACACAGGGAGGGGACCGACATCATCATCATCCTCGTCATCAGGGACAATTCTACCATCCCTAACAACATTATCCAGGCTGAAGAGAGTAAGGTCGGCCTCGGGAGCAATAATCCAAACTTCTAATGAGATCTTCTGTACTGGTCGGAGATGACGTGTCCGAGGGTTACCTGAAACTGTAGGTCGATCTCGGATGAGATCTTCTGTACTGGTCGGAGATGACGTGTCCGGCCGGTTGGTGGCGGCCGGAGCTGTTGTGTCTGACTTGTTGGACTGGCTGCACTGCTGATCCTTCGTCACCGGAGGGTGGGGGGTACCTGCAAGAGACTCCGATGCTTAAGTTATCATGGGTATTAAACAGGTTTTTAGTAGAATCAGAGTATGAGTTATACCTGGGTGCTTGATGAGACGCAGAAGCTGGTGAATTAAAAATTATTAAAATGGTTACGTTGCAAGTATAGTTCTTAACTCACCGAAAATCTGCCTATCAATTTAGAAGTATGTCACAGAGAGTTTGAATTAAAAATTACTGGGAGTTTTAAGTCCCAGGTCGTCTCCCAACGAGTTGTAGAAAAGTGTGCTATCTTATTAATCAGATGTTTCAAGAAGTTGAGCTAAGTAAATTGGAATGTAAATTGAGGAAATTTAAATAATATGAATAAAAGCCTTGACTGGGAGTTGATTGGTTGGAATTTCTACTATTGATGGAGCGATTGTAAGATTAATTTATAATTAATGGTTGTTCTGTTTGGTTATCCTTTACTAGGTAAGGGAAAGTCAAACAAGTTGGAATGCCAGATCTGTTCACAAGTTGCAACCCACTTAGTTCAAAGGGATTGGCGTTGGTGACAGGATAACAATCCAACAATTAACCCAATTACAAATTTTCTTTCAATCCTTCCAACTCAAGAGTTCCTTTTTAATCAACTCCCCATCAAGTAAAGAAACTACCCACGCATTGTAAATGATAAATCCATAACACATGAAAGGGGACTAAAAGAAGACATGATTATTGGAATTGAGATTGAATTAAAAAGAAATAATCCTTGTATTAATTAATCATAAAAATATTCAAATAACAAAATTGAACAAAACAAGGAACATGGAAGAATAAAACCAAGTTGAGAAAACGAACTAGAATGATGAAGTCTTGATGAGGAAATAACTCTTCTCAATGTTCCAATGCTAAGACCAATTGAAAATTAAAATTCTAAAACCTAGAGAGAAAACCCTAAGAGAGTAAAACTAGATCTAAAAATTGTCTCTAATGAATGTGTTATTTGTTTCTACATGTTCTCTGACTCTAGTCTGCTGTTCCGAGCCGAAAACTGGGTCGAAATAGGGTCCAAAATTGCCCCCAACGAATTCTGCAGATTATGCAGATCGCACATGTCACACGATCGCGTCATCCATGCGGACGCGTCATTCGCATTTTTCCTCGCCACGCGTTCTCGCCGTCCACGCTACCGCGTCGCTCGGGTTTTCCAATCCGCGCGGCCGTGTGAACCATGCGGCCGCGTCGCTGCAATTTGCTCTCCTTCGCGCGGTCGCGTGAGCCATGCGACCGCGTCACTTCTCGCTGGTTATCTCCTCAAATTCTTGTGTTCCTTCCATTTTTGCTAGCTTCTTTTCCAATCTCCAACTCATTCATGCGCTATAAAGTCTGAAACACTTAACACACGAATTACGGCATCGAATGGAATAAAGGAGAATTAAAATTGAATAATTAAAGTCTCTAGGAAGCGGTTTTCAAACAGGTAATAAATTCCGGGAAGAAATTTAATATGCATGCTAATTTAATGAATAAGTGGGTAAGGATCATGATAAAACCACATAATTAAACACAATATAAACCATAAAATAGTGGTTTATCAACCTCCCCACACTTAAACATTAGCATGTCCTCATGCTTAATTGAAGGAGATAAGGAAATAAGTATGAACATGTAGAAACTCATGAAATGCAACGCAAACCTATATATATATATATATATATATATATATAAATAAATGCAACTATATGATTCTTGTCTACTTGATCAAAAGTAAATAAGCTCTTCAAAATAATTACAAATCAAATTCCACTAATTTTATCATTTCACAATAAAATGGATAAAAGTGCAAGAAGATAGCTCATGAAAGCAGGGAACTTGAAAATTCAAGCATTGAACCCTCACCGATAATGTATGTACGCTCTAATCTCTAGTGTATAGGGTGGTCACTCTATCCTTCTTTAATCATGCTTTCTAACTTTTGTTCTTCTCCTAACCAATCAACAATAGTTAATACACCAATGCAAACATCATGAGGTCTTTTCAAGGTTGTAATGGGGCTAAGGTATAGGTAGGGGTGTATATTTGGTCAAGTGAGCTAATAAATTGAATCTTTAATTAACCCAAGCTCTAACATAACTTGTATACACTTAATGTCATCTTTAAAGTTCATACCTAGCTACCCAAAATTCCCTTTTTCAATCCATACTCATGTATCAGCTTATATTTTGGTTCTATTATATGTGCACTGATCTTTGAATTCTGAATTTAACATTGGGGTAATTTTGTCCCCTTATTTATTGATTTTTCATTTTCTTTAAAAAGAAACAAAGCTTATCAATGCACATAGATTTTTCATTCTTATATTTTCACATGAGTAGGTATCCAAATTCCCCTTAAATTTTTATGACACATTCCCTTAACAACTTTTGTTCCCACAATTTCCCATACTTAACTAGCACACACAATTCTATCTTATACTAACCAAAGATTCAAATTGGGATATACAATTATTTTTCGGCTTAAGGTTAGTAATGTGGTAAAATATTGAACAAATGGGAATTAAAGGCTCAAAGTGGTTAACAAAGGTAATTGAAAAGGGTAGGCTTAATTTGGATGAGTGAGTTTAAACAAATAATGGCCTCAATCATGTGCAAGCATGCAAATATAATAACTATTGGACATATAAGATAAAACAAAATATAGATTACAATCATAGAGAAGTAAACACACAAGAATGAAATAATTATGGTTAAATAATGTAACCATTCATAAAGGCTCAAATCTTTCACATGTTGTGTGTTCTTTAACTCAAATATCATGTTCCAAATACAACTCAAGCAAATTTATCATAAGAATATTTGAAAAATTAGTGAAATTTTGTTCCAAAGATAGATTTTTAAAAGAAACTTATTGTCTTTTCAATCAAGTAGAACATGCATGCAACTATCCTAACCTATGCAATTATTCTATTATATAAAGGAAAGAAAATATAACTAAAATATCCTAATTATTGGTGCTAGAGAAGAGAAATTACCTCCGGAAGTCAGGTACTAACCGACCTCCCCACACTTAAGGCTTTGCACCGTCCTCGGTGCCATCTGTCAGGAACAGCGGTGGGCTGGTAGCAGTATCTCCATAGTCGGGGCCGTCATGGCTCCCTGTGCTGGTAAAGGAAGTGGAGTCCGAGGTGTCTGAGTCTCTGAAGTGTCCCTTGAGTAGCTCCTTGAGGTGTTTGAATCGGCGCTCGTTACGGCGCTCTCTCATCTTAGCTTTCTGTTCTTATCGATCCAACCGTTCGATTATCTGCAGGAGCAATTTCTTAGTTGTAGATGCTTGTGGTGTTGAAGAAGGATTATCTTCAACTGGAGCAGTAGGAAGGCTTGTAGTGGCTGCTGAGAGTCTGAGGTATTTCCCGTTAGGGACATACTGATCATCCCGTGGAAGCATGGCTTTGGTGTCCCCAGCTCTGTAGGAGACTCTGGCTGTTGAGACAAGATCTGAGACCAAGGCAGGGAAAGGTAAGTTGCCCGTAATTTGTACGTGTTCCATAGCATTCCGGATATGTCTTGAGAGATTCAGAGGTTGGTCTGTAAGGATGCACCATAGTAGAACAGCCATGTCCGCAGTGACTCATGAGTGCTCGGAAAGACGTAATGGGACATGATCTGCGCCCATACGTGAGCCTCCAAGGTAAGTGCTGAAGCCAAGATTCCCTTAGGGCGGGTACGGTGGTATCCGTAGATCCAACAGCTGCCAGGTAATGCGATGACTCTGAGAACGGAGTCCCAGTCGAATTGGTATCTCTAGTGCTGAAGTGCGGCTTCTTGAAAAGCGTCCATTCCTGCTGGAATAGGGGGAAGACTCAGAGCTTGCTGAATGGCTTCTTCTGTGATGGGGACTTGCTTCTACTGGACATAAACAGACTGCAGGGTCGGCATGTAGAAGTTGGAGTAGAACTCAACTACCCAAGAAAGATTGACCTGCCTTGGCTGTCTCCGTAGGAAATCCCATTGTCTTCGCTCAATTTGCGGCTCAACAAAGGTGGCAATATTGGACGGGAGGATAAGAAGGTATTCATTGTTATAGTTCCTTTCTGCTAGGATAGGGAACATCTGCTCATAGTAGCGATTGGGAAATCGCGCAGTGTCCTTTGCGGGAAAGGCTTTCTCCTTTTCGTCAACCTTTATTATCCTCTTAACTCGTTTTGTTGAGGGCTTGACTGCGGTGGAAGAAGGCTCTGCCACTAATGCTCTTTTAGTTCCTCTTCTTGCTGGTGGTTTGGAAGTTGCTTTCTCCTTTCCTTTCTTGGTGGCCATCCTAAAAGAGGAGAAGAGAAAGAAAATTAAATTTAAAGAGATATACAGCAAGGAAGGAAACGTAAAAGAGGGTGATGGATGCACATTAAGATATGCTGACATTATCACATGCTCGCGAGTACGTGTGAGAAGCCAACAATGGAAAATAGCTATTGCATATAAAGACAAATGAATGCAAGGTGTTTATTGGCATGCTAGCAAAGGGCATGAGTAGCATAGACCAAGCAATACTTTGTAACAAACCATCACGTTTGTATTGACAATTAAATTTAATTAATATAATATTAAGGAGAATTTGTGAAAAGCAAGCATTGAATAGTAGAGTAAAGTAATGTAGAAAAGTGCATAAGGCTATATAGGCTTTTTCACAAACACATGGCATGCATGGTAAGTAAGATATAAAAAGTATGAAATTGAACATGCAAGCAATCCCTTAAAAATAATAATAATTGTCAAATAAATTGTAACAAGTCACAAGCATATAATGAGGGATAATGACTTAAAAAATTTTCTAGCACCATGTAAAAAGGGAAAGAAGAAGATGAAAACTAAAATAAAAAAATGAAAAGAAAGAGAAAAGAAAAAGAAAATAAAAATATATATAATATAATAAGAATGATGGAAAAGAGAAGAAGGAAGAAGAAAGTAAAACCTTGTTAATGGTGGTGAGAGGGATAGAGAGTGAAAGGTGAGATAGAAGGGGGAAGGAAGAAATAAGGAGGGAAAAGAAAAATTAGGATTTGGGGGAGAGGAAGATAAGATATGTGGCAATTTTAGGTTGAGCTGTGCGGCGCATGCGACGCGGCTGCGTGGGGCACGCGTTCGCGTGGGTGCGCGTCAGGTAAGGGGATGCGATCGCGTCGGTCACGCGGTCGCGTGACCCATGTTACGCTGCTGGCGCGAGTGCAGCCTCGCTCCAACACAACTCTCTGTTCAATTTATTGTAATTGCCAAAATTGGGTGACCCGATCGCGTGGGTCACGCGATCGCATGAGTGTGCGTTATAAAATGGGTGACGCGGCCGCGTTGGCGACGCGGTCGTGTGACAAGGATTGTGCCTCCAGCACCAATCCAGCATCATGCTCACACAAAATGTTGATGTGCATCCTTTTATGTAGAAAACTCAGGGCACACGGCCGCGTGGGGCACGCGGTCGCGTGGGAGGCCATGATTCCCATGCGACACGAACGTGTCAGGGACGCGGTCGCGTGGGTCGATTTGTGCCATTGGCACGCCTCCAGCCATGCTCCAGCCAGACTCTTTGTTCATTTATTTTTTTTCTCCACCCACTATGCGATGCGGACGCGTCGCTGATGCAATCGCGTCGCGTGGCGAAAAAAAAAGAATTTTTTTTTGAAATATAAAGACATGTAAATGAAAGAGCACGAAAGCACTAATAAAGAGAAGAGTTATGAAAGAAGAAAAACTAAAAGTGAAGAAAAGAACGATCATACCGTGGTGCGTTGTCTCCCACCAAGCACTTTGCTTTAACGTCCGTAAGTTAGACGCTCCACTAGCTCAATCTGCTGCGATGTGGGGATCTTCCAAGCGGAAGATCTCCAACTCTTTATTTTTCTGCACCTTCTCACCATGGTACAGCTTCAGGCGTTGGCCATTAACCTTAATAAGTTCAGAGCTCGAAGGATGGCTTAGGTGATAAACTCCGTACGGTTCAGCCTTCTCTACTCTGTATGGACCTTCCCATTTTGATCTCAACTTACCGGGCATGAGCCTTAGTCGAGATTTGTAAAGGATGACAAAATCTCCAGGTTGGAACTCTTTCTTCTTGATGTTTTGATCATGCACAGCTTTCATCTTTTCCTTGTATATTCTGGAGTTCTCATAAGCTTCTAGGCGAAGGTTCTTCAGTTCCTGCAGTTGCAACTTCCTTTCAGCTCCGGCATTCTCAATTCCCATGTTGCACTCCTTAACTGCCCAGAAGGCTCTGTGTTCTATTTCAACTGGGAGATGACAAGCTTTTCCATAAACCAAGCGTAAAGGACTTATCCCAATAGGTGTCTTGTATGCTATTCTATATGCCCACAGTGCATCTTGTAGCCTGGTGCTCCAGTCTTTTCTATGAGGCTTTACTATCTTTTACAAGATACGCTTAATTTCCCTGTTCGACACTTCGGCTTCCCCATTAGTTTGGGGATGGTAAATGGTTGCAACTTTATGGATTATCCCATGCTTCTTCATCAATCCTGTTAGTCTCCTGTTACAAAAATGGGTGCCTTGATCGCTCACGATCGCTCGTGGTGATCCAAAGCGACATATAATATGGTTTCTCACAAAGGAAGCAACAGTGTTAGCATCATCAGTGCGGGTAGGAATTGCTTCCACCCGTTTGGAAACATAACCCACAGCTAACAATATATAAAAATATCCATTAGAATTTGGAAATGGACCCATGAAGTCAATGCCCCAAACATCAAAAATTTCACAGAAGAGCATATATTGTTGAGGCATCTCATCCCTCCTGGATATATTACCAAATTTCTGGCATGGGGGGCAAGATTTACAAAACTCAGCAGCGTCTCTAAATAGAGTAGGCCACCAGAATCCGCAGTCTAAGATCTTTCTAGCTGTTCTTTGAGGGCCAAAATGTCCTCCACTCTCAGATGAGTGACAGGCCTCTAAAATGGACTGGAATTCTAATTGAGGCACACAACATCTAATTATCTGGTCAGTGCCACATCTCCATAAATATGGGTCATCCCATATATAATATTTAGACTCGCTTTTCAGCTTGTCTCTTTGATGTTTAGAAAAATGTGGAGGAAATGTGCGGCTAACTAAATAATTAGCGACAGGTGCATACCAAGGGACTACCTCGGATACTGCTTACAGGTTGTCAAAAGGAAAATTATCATCTATAGGAGTAGGATCATCCTTAATATGTTCAAGGTGACTCAAGTGGTCTGCTACTAAATTCTGATTACCACTCCTATCCTTTATTTCTAAATCAAATTCTTGTAACAACAGTATCCAACGTATAAGTCTTGGTTTGGATTCCTTTTTAGCTAATAGATACTTTAGAGCTGCATGGTCCGAATTCACTACTACTCTAGTACCAAGTAAATAAGCTCGGAATTTATCCAGAGCAAAAACAATAGCAAGAAGCTCTTTCTCGGTAGTAGTATAATTGGACTGGGCAGTGTCTAAAGTCTTAGACGCATAGGCAATAACAAAAGGATCCTTACCTTCACGCTGAGCCAGCGCTTCTCCTACTGCATGGTTGGAAGCATCGCACATGATTTCAAACGGCTGACTTCAGTCTGGTCCTCTCACAATTGGGGCTTGAGTTAGAGCAGTCTTCAGCTTATCAAACACTTGTTTGCAATCCTCACTGAACTCGAACTCAATATCCTTATGTAGTAATCTGGATAAGGGAAGTGCCACCTTACTAAAGTCCTTAATAAATCTCCTGTAGAAACCTGCATGGCCAAGGAACGAACGGACTTCCCTCACAGAAGAGGGGTAAGGCAAACTAGAAATAACATTTACCTTTGCTGGGTCTACAGAAATGCCATTATTAGATACCACATGTCCTAATACAATCCCTTGTTTTACCATAAAGTGGCATTTTTCGAAATTCAATACAAGGTTTGTATTAACACATCTATCTAATACTCTAGATAATCCCTCTAAGCAAAGGCTAAAAGAATCACCATAAACGCTAAAATCGTCCATAAAAACTTCCATACAGTCCTCAATAAGATCAGAGAAAAGACTCATCATGCACCTTTGGAAGGTAGCTGGTGCATTGCACAAGCCAAAGGGCATTCTCTTATAAGCATAAGTCCCAAAAGGACATGTAAAAGTAGTATTTTCCTGATCCACAGGAGCTATATGAATCTGGAAATAACCTGTGTAACCATCTAAAAAGCAATAATGTGATTTACCTGACAGGCGATCCAGCATTTGATCAATGAATGAAAGTGGGTAGTGATCCTTACGGGTAGCTTGGTTAAGACGCCTGTAATCAATGCAGACTCTCCAAGCATTCTGAACTCTAGTTGCTATGAGCTCTCCATGCTCACTCTTTACTGTAGTGACTCCAGACTTCTTGGGCACCACTTGTACTGGGCTCACCCATTCGCTGTCTGAGATGGGATATATGATACCTGCTTCCAATAGTCTGGTCACTTCCTTTTTGACAACTTCCAAGATGGTGGGATTCAATCTTCTTTGGGGTTGACGGACAGGTCGTGCTCCCTCTTCTAGAAATATTCTGTGCTCGCATACTTGAGGGTTGATTCCCACGATTTCTGCCAAACTCCACCCAATTGCCTTTTTATGCTTCCTCAGTACGTCAAGTAACTACTCTTCTTGTTGAGAAGTCAGTTCCCTTGCAATAATAACTGGAAGCTTCTGCTCATCCTCAAGATAAGCATATTTGAGATGTGGAGGGAGAGGTTTCAATTCTAACTTTTGATCATGGGCAGGCTCTGGATTATCTGGGGCTTGTGAAAATGGCAAAATGCCCCCATTGTCAGTTAAGAGGGTCCCCACACTTGGACCTTGTCCAGTGTGCCTCTCTTCAAACTCTTCCTTTTGAACTTCAGCCACACTTTCATCTATGACATCACACTGGAAGATAGAACGATCTTCTGGGGGGTTGTCAATGACTCCATTCAGATTGAAGATTACTATGCGGCCATCTATTTCAAAGGAGTATGTTCCTGAAGAAGCATCCAATTTGAATTTTGATGTCTTTAGGAATGGTCTTCCAAGTAGGATTGATGATGGCTTATCTGATTCATTGTGGGGAATCTCCAAGATATAAAAATTAGTGGGAAATGTGAGCCCTTTAATGTTCACCAAAACATCTTCAGCAACTCCAGCCACTGTAATAATTCTTTTATCTGCTAACACAAAACGAGCTGCCGACCTTTTTAAGGGAGGGAGCCTCAAAACATCATATATAGACAAAGGCATTATACTGACACATGCTCCTAAATCACACATGCAATCATAAATTACTACACCACCAATAGTACAACTAACTATGCAAGGACCTGGATCACTACATTTTTCTGGTAATCCTCCCATTAAAGTAGATATAGAACTACCTAAAGGAATAGTTTCTAATTCATTAATTTTGTCTTTATGGATACATAAGTCTTTTAGAAACTTTGCATATTTAGGTACCTGCTGAATAACATCAAAAAGGGGAACAGTTACCTCAACCTTTTTGAATATCTCTACCATTTTAGGATCAAGGTCCAGCTGCTTCCTGGGTTTCCTTGCAAGTTGTGGAAATGGAATGGGAGTAGTGTTTTTTGTGGTGCCTGCGCCTTTTGGTGCTTCCTCCTGTGGTTGAGCTATCTCTTCTTCAGCTATGTCCTGTATATCCTCTTCCTCTTCAACATCTTCGATTTCTACCACCTCTTCAGCTGAGGCGTATTCTGGTGAGCTTGGTTCCTCCTGAATCCTCTCCTGCAGTGTGGTTCCGGACCTCAGGGTGATAGCATTAATGCCTCCCTTTGGATTGGGTAATGGTTGAGAGGGGATTCCAGTGGTGCTTGAAGGTTAGTTATTGAAATTTTGTGCTAATCCAAACTGTGTCATAAAAGCTTGCATAGTAGAGGTGAGACCATTCAGACTGGCATTAATACTATTCATGATGTTGCTTTCCATGGTCTGTTGTCTTTTCTCAAAAGATTGTAGTAGATCTTCATTAGAAGATAACGAAGAATGAGTAAATTGAGAGGTCTACTACTGATTATTCTGTGGTCCTTGGTTCTGCTTCAGGTGAGGTGCTCTGTAAGGTTGATTTTGCTGCCTGTTGTTGTTATTGTTCCACCTCTGATTTCCTTGATTATCTCTGCCTCCTCTGTTATTGTTGTCCCTCCAATTCTGGTTTGAATTGTCCTGCCATCCATGGTTATTATTTCCACTTTGATTGTACCCTGGGTTGGGTCGATCATAGAAGTTGTGAGTGGATGCCACCATATTGTCTTCTTGTTGGAGCTGCGGGCATTCATCTGTGTAATGGTTATAATCAGCACAGATTTTGCAAATCCTTTGTGGGACTAGTTGTTGGTTTTGCTGTGGTGGAGGAGGTTGAGCTTGCTGAGCTTGTTGATTCAACTGCATTTGTTTCAGCAAGTTGGTCATTTCATAGATGCTTTGAGTTAGAGCAGCAGTCTCTCTGCTAGAAGATACTTCTGCAACAGCTTTTGAACGGCCTTGCTTTTGTCTGTAGTTCCTAGTGGATTCAGCTAAATCACTGATCAATTGCCAAGCTTCATCAGTGGTCTTGTACTTCTTCATAGACCCATTGCTGGCACTTTCCAGTATGGTCTTATCTTGGGGCCTCATACCCTATGTAATATAGCTGAGTAGCACGATCTTGTTAATCATGTGGTGGGGGCATGCTTCCAGAAGATTATTGAAGCGCTCCCAGTATTCAAAGAGAGTCTCATTGTCATCCTGAACAATTGTGGAGATATACTTCCTTAGCTTATCAGTGACTTCAAATGGAAAGAATTTCTCCAGAAACTCCTTTATGAGTGTATCCCAGTTGGATACATTTGCTAGAGGTTGAGTGTAGTACCACTCTCTTGCTTTTCCCTCAAGAGAAAACAGAAAAGCTTTCAGCAGAATTGAAGTTTCATCAATGCCATCACGCCTGACAGTAGAACAGGCTGCCTGGAAATCTCTCAAGTGCTTGATAGGCTCTTGAGCAGGTAGGCCATGAAACTTGGGCATCAAATTTAGCAGTGCGGGCTTTATTTCAAAATCTGTAGCTACCGCCGGATGATGCGCTTAAAACGGTTGCATTGTAAAATCAGGGGCTCCTTCCTCCTGGATGGTAACTCTCCTAGCTGCCATGTTTTCTGCACATAAAACAACCAAATCAGTAGAACGGGGGCTGGTTTCTTCCTCAGATTCACTTTTAGATCCGCCCTCAGAGCGGGCTAACCGATGCTGTTCTCGCCTTATTCGTGAAATTATCCTTTCAATTTCAGGATCGAATATTAGCAAGCGCAGATCAGGAAGTGAACGCGTCATTTGACGGAAGAAACATGCAGCTCATAGTAGCAAAATAAAATAAAATGCAAATAAATAAATTCTAATTAATAAAATTAGCACTCTATTGCAACTCCCCGGCAACGGCGCCAAAAATTGATGAGACGCAGAAGCTGGTGAATTAAAAATTATTAAAATGGTTACGTTGCAAGTATAGTTCTTAACTCACCGAAAATCTGCCTATCAATTTAGAAGTATATCACAGAGAGTTTGAATTAAAAATTACTGGGAGTTTTAAGTCCCAGGTCATCTCCCAACAAGTTGCAGAAAAGTGTGCTATCTTATTAATCAGATGTTTCAAGAAGTTGAGCTAAGTAAATTGGAATGTAAATTGAGGAAATTTAAATAATATGAATAAAAGCCTTGACTGGGAGTTGATTGGTTGGAATTTCTACTATTGATGGAGCGATTGTAAGATTAATTTATAATTAATGGTTGTTCTGTTTGGTTATCCTTTACTAGGTAAGGGAAAGTCAAACAAGTTGGAATGCCAGATCTGTTCACAAGTTGCAACCCACTTAGTTCAAAGGGATTGGCGTTGGTGACAGGATAACAATCCAACAATTAACCCAATTACAAATTTTCTTTCAATCCTTCCAACTCAAGAGTTCCTTTTTAATCAACTCCCCATCAAGTAAAGAAACTACTCACGCATTGTAAATGATAAATCCATAACACATGAAAGGGGATTAAAAGAAGACATGATTATTGGAATTGAGATTGAATTAAAAAGAAATAATCCTTGCATTAATTAATCATAAAAATATTCAAATAACAAAATTGAACAAAACAAGGAACATGGAAGAATAAAACCAAGTTGAGAAAACAAACTAGAATGATGAAGTCTTGATGAGGAAATAACTCTTCTCAATGTTCTAATGCTAAGACCAATTGAAAATTAAAATTCTAAAAACTAGAGAGAAAACCCTAGGAGAGTAAAACTAGATCTAAAAATTGTCTCTAATGAATGTGTTATTTGTTTCTGCATGTTCTCTGACTCTAGTCTGCTGTTCCGAGGCGAAAACTCGGTCGAAATAGGGTCCAAAATCGCCCCCAACGAATTCTGCAGATTATGCAGATCACAGATGTCACGCGATCGCGTCATCCATGCGGACGCGTCATTCGCGTTTTTCCTCGCCACGCGTTCGCGTTGTCCACGCTACCGCGTCGCTTGGGTTTTCCAATCCGCGCGGCCGCGTGAACCATGTGGCCGCGTCACTGCGATTTGCTCTCCTTCGCGCGGTCGCGTGAGCCATGCGACCGCGTCACTTCTCGCTGGTTACTCCTCAAATTCTTGTGTTACTTCTATTTTTGCTAGCTTCCTTTCCAATCTCCAACTCATTCATGCCCTATAAAGTCTGAAACACTTAACACACAGATTACGGCGTCGAATGGAATAAAGGAGAATTAAAATTGAATAATTAAAGTCTTTAGGAAGCGGTTTTCAAACAGGTAATAAATTCCGGGAAGAAATCTAATATGCATGCTAATTTAATGAATAAGTGGGTAAGGATCATGATAAAACCACATAATTAAACACAATATAAACCATAAAATAGTGGTTTATCAGTGCTCTAGTGTATTTATAATGATGAGGAGTGACCTTTTTAGATAAGATAAGTTAGTTATCTTATTTTATCTTATCTTTGTGTGAGGTCAGCTTATCTTCCATGGAACCGCCCTTATCTCTATAGGCGTGGGCTGCCTCTGGATCTAGGTCGTATTCCTTGAGTTGGACCCTTCTTTGGGCTTTCCTGTCGATTTGGCCGAGTTCTTCGTAAAGAAGTCGGTCCGCTTGACCTAAAGAGGTCGGTTGCTTTGCTACTGAACATCCCGGTTTGGACAGCTCGACCCAGGGTATGAACAGTGCCCCTGCTTGAGCTCGGTCTTCTTTGTTTTGGGGGCGAGTCCTTGACTTCGGTCCTTCTCTAATGAAGCCAAACTCAAGCATTTCGTCATTCCTTTGTAGCAGCTTTTGAATGTAGAACGTTTTCTTCTAAAAGCGCGCGCTTGAATATCAGCGCTTTGGGAACGTGTGAGGGTTTAATACTTTCATTAATTAGTATTAATTGCCCTATTTTCCGTTGGCTCTTTATTTTGATTTTCGAAAGCCCAGAAACGGTTTTTCTTCTTCGCTCTTTTTGTAACTCCTTCGCAATTTCTTCCTTTGTTCTCTCGCTCTCTGTCTTTTGCCCACATTTATGCTTTTCTTGCGTTGCGGCGTCGCTTGGCGATTTTCTGGGCAACTTTCATTTTTACGTCTCCTTTTTTCCTTTGAAGCTTCTTCCTTCTCCAGGTGAGTTCCATCCGTATTTTCTTTTTCTTTCGTTGCTTTGGCTTTGTGATGAAGTTTTGATTTTACTTTAGAGAAAATTTGCATCTTTCTGTTTTTGTCGCGCCTAATTGTTGTTGAAATGTGTGTTCTAGGAGTTTCTTTATCTTCTGCATGATCCTTTTTGCCTTTCCTGTTGCTTGATGCTTTTTAGGGCTTTTGCATGTTTTGTTGTTTCTGTCTGATACCAATACCCAGAAAATCTGCATCTTTTCCTCGCTTTGTTTGAAGATTGCTTTTTGTCTGATTCTGAAAACGGTTGCGCCTTTGATGGTTTCTACTTGGCGTGCCTTGATGTTTGGGGATGCATGCTTTTTTGCTGGTAGACCGTGAGGCAAAAGTATTTTGATGACTTTTTGTGTTTTGCTTTGATGAAAAATGCCATCTGTTTGCAGTCTTCTTTTCTTGCATGAGAGGTACTAGGGTGCGAGCTATAGATTTTTCCTGAAAACCTTGCTTTGTTACTGCCTCCAAAGGATGCCCCGAGACTTTGGTTTGAGTCTTGGGGTTTTCCTTTTCTGTTTGTTCGCCTGTATCATTTTGATCGAGTTGTTTTATCCCTCGTCCGAGATATTTTTAGTAATCCCATCTCAATTTCTTATTGTAGGATTAGTTGGCCTCATGTCTTCTCCCAATAACATTATAGAGATGTCTTCCAGAGTTCCCGAGGGGATGTCCGATTGGCTGGACTCCCTTGACTTGATGTGTGTTTTTGTTGTGGATGCTGAATTTTGCATAGAACTGAGGAAGCGTCATAGGAATTGTGGTAACAGTGCCTGGGAGAGGGATTATGAGCTTGTTGCTCCTGATTCTGATGAGAGGGTTTGTTTTCCGACCTCCATCGAGGGGGAGCGTCCCTTCTTCTATGCCTACGAATATTTCTTCGGTCCCTACGGTGCCCTTCCTATGGACGATGTGTCGCTCCTTCGCCATCTGGATTTTATAACTCGAAGTAGTGTTAGAATGGTGTATATGGGGACTGCCCTATACCGGACTGCTCAAAATCTCCCTCTCCACGCCACCAAAGCCTTTATGGAGGAGGCTAAACAGGAGTTTAATCGGATGAATGGCCTGAAGGAGGAGCTTGAAGTAAAGGTAGCCAAGTTGGAGAAGGATCTGGAGAACGAGGAGGCGAGTTCACTTTCTCTGGCGGCTTCTGTGAGGCTGGCCGAGGACATGGCACTGAGGCATAAAGACAGCTATGTTACATCCTATCGGGAGGGAATGCGTCTGAAGGCGGAGTTGGAGAACGCCCGAGCTGATTACTCCGAGCTCCAGGGTCATCTTGTTGGCAGCGTAACTGCTGCCTATGAGAACCTGAAAGAGCAAGTTCGGATTATTGCTTCCGAGGCCGACCTTACTCTCTTCAGCCTGGATAATGTTGTTAGGGATGGTAAGATTGTCCTTGATGACGAGGATGATGATGATGTCGATCCCCTCCCTGTGTCTTCTGCCAAGGTGTCAACTCCTGCTATTCCTCCTGCCGAGGTCGGCCCTCCGCTTCTGATCCTGACTGCCAGATCTTAAACCAGGACGATAGTACCGTAGATGCTGTTCCTCTCCAGGCTCGCCCTCCTTCTCCTCAGACTGATGCTACTAAAAAGTCTTCTAATCTTTAGCTGATTTATTTTGGATATTTGTGTAGTTGGCCCGGCTTGTGGGCTTTAAAACTCTTTATTTCGTGGTTGGTTTATTTTGCTGACACTCTTTCTGGTTGCTTGTTTAGCAACTCATTATTTTGAAAAACACAACGAGTAGCTTCTGAGCTTTTGGATCTGATCCTGAAGCTCTGTTATTTTATGTCATGCTTGCTTGCGCCTGTCTTAGCTTCTTTATATGTTTCGAGAATGTTGAAGCCTTGTTGCTCAGCCTCTTTGAACTGCTTTGTACTTGGAGGTCGTATGACCGACTTCTTTGTCCTTTTCCAAGTAGTTTCGTAGTTGACCGACGTCGGCATGTCGATCTTTTCTCAGTTATTTTGTAATCCTCTTTCTTGGATCTTTGTCAGATCTCTTTCAAGGATCACTTTTTATAACTTGTTTGTTGTAGGAGACCGACTTCACTTTGTTGATCTCTTCTAAGTTATTTTTGTAATCCTCTTTCTTGGATCTTTGTCAGATCTCTTTCAGGGACTACTTTTATAACTTTTTCATTTTGGGCTGACTTTGTCATGTCGGGCCCTTCTATGTTAAAGTAATCCTCTTTAATAGGGTTGGCCAGACCTCTTTCCAGGGTTTACTTAAAACTTGGGTTGACTTGGTCCGACTTCTTAACGTCGGCCAGTCTTTAAGTTATTATTTAGCAATCCATAAGACCTCGTCAGGTTCTTTTTCCATATCACTTTCGATAACTTCTTACATTATTCTGTGTTCATCTTTGCCGATTTGTAGAAGGTGTTTGCTATCTTTAGATCATCTTTTAGGTGAATCACATTTTCACCTTTATCGGACGATTGTCTTTATCGTGATCGTGCAGTGAAATTGTTTTTCACTTTCTGCCGATCTGTTGCTTTATAATCGGACGATGAATGCTTTAGTTTAATGCGTCTTGAAAACCTGTAGAATATCTAAAATATATTTTATTCAAAGGAAAGTGCAAATATATACATGTGGGAATTTTTCATCCCTTTAAGTCGGATAGTGTCTGAGTCTTAACTTGGTGCCTCATTAAAAAATCTTTTCAGAAAAAATAGTGCATCCAATAGTGAGATCTTTTACTTTTTCTAGCTGTAGTACCTTCTTGTGTTGCAGGCATGCCATGATATGGGAAGCTATCGTCCATTGAGTTCGGACAGTCTGTAGTAGCCCTTCCCAAGTACTTCTACAACTCGGTAGGGTCCTTTCCAGTTTGCTGCCAACTTTTCTTCTCCTAGTCGAGTTGTACCAATATCATTTTGGATTAGGATGAGATAATTCTCTGTGAAACTTCTCGGCACTACCCTTTGATTATATCTGGAAGCCATTCGACGTTTTAGTGCTTCTTCCCTGATCCGAGCTCTTTCTTAGATTTCAGGTAGTAGGTCGAGCTCTTCCCTCTGAAGTTGGGAGTTTGCTCCCTCATTGTAATGAACCACTCTAGGCGATCCTTCCTCAATCTCTACTAGGATCATTGCCTCTATTCCGTATGCTAACTGGAAGGGGGATTCCTTTGTGGTGAAGTGTGGCGTCGTTCGATACGCCCATAGAACTTGTGGAAGCTCTTCTGCCCAAGCTCCCTTTGCGTCTTGCAATCTCTGTTTTAAGCCGGCCAATATAACTTTGTTGGTAGCTTCAGCCTGTCCATTGGCTTGCAGATGTTCCACGGAGGTGTACTGGTGCTTTATGCTTAAGTTGGCTACTAATTTTCTGAAGCCTGCATCTGTAAATTGAATTCCATTGTCTGTGGTGATGGAGTGTGGAACCCCAAACCTTGTGACAATGTTTCTATATAGGAATTTTCGTCTTCTTTGAGCAGTGGCGTTGGCTAGGGGTTCTGCCTCGATCCACTTTGTGAAATAGTCTACCCCTACTATAAGGAATTTAACTTGTCCTGATCCCTGGGGGAAAGGTCCGAGAAGATCAAGTCCCCATTTTGCAAACGGTCAAGGGGAAGTTACGCTGATGAGCTCTTCTGACGGGGCGATGGGAAAGTTGGCATGTTTCTGACATGGTGGACATGTCTTTACAAATTCTGTAGCTTCTTTCTATAGAGTTGGCCAATAAAATCCCGCCCGGAGTACTTTTTTGGCGAAAGCTCGTGCTCCGAGATGATTGCCGCAAATGCCGCCGTGTACTTCTTCTAGCACTTCCTTTGTGTTGGAGGTCGGCATGCATTTTGGTAATGGTATTGAGATCCCTCTTTTGTACAGGATGTTGTTTATGATGGTGTAGTACTGTGCCTCCCTTTTTAACCTCTTTGCCTCCTTTTCTTCTGTGGGGAGTGTTTCTGCTTTGAGGTAGTTAATTATGGGGGTCATCCATCCTTGGTCCTGATTTGTTATGGCTAGGACTTTTTTCTCTTCCGAGATTGACAGGTTCTGTAGCATTTTCTGGATGAGGCTTCTATTGTTGCCCCTGGTTTGGTGCTGGCTAGTTTCGAGAGTGCGTCAGCTCGGGCATTTTGTTCGTAGGGTATGTGGCAGATCTTATATTCCCCGAGTTGTCCGAGCTGTTCCTTGGTTTTATCCAAATACTTTTTCATGGTGGGATCTTTGGCTTGGTAGCTCCCTGTTATCTGTGAGATGACTACTTGTGAATTGCTGTAAATATTGAGTTTTGAGCTCCAACTTCTTTAGCCAGCTTCAAACCAGCTAATAACGCTTCATATTCCGCCTGATTGTTTGAGGCCGGGAACCCGAACTTGAGGGAGAGCTCAACTTGGGTTCCTTGGTTGCCTTCTATTATCACACCTACGCCGCTTCCAGTCTTATTTGAAGAACCGTCCACATAGAGATTCCATTCTGTGGGGATTTCCAGGGCATCTGTGAATTTTACGATGAAGTCGGCCAGATACTGTGATTTGATGGCCGTCCGAGCTTCATATTGGAGTTCGAACTCGGATAAGTCGACTGCCCATTGTAAAATTCTGCCTGCTAAATATGTTTTTTGCAATATTTCTTTTTTGGGCTGGTTAGTTCGAACCTTAATTGTGTGAGCCTGGAAGTGCGGGCGAAGTCGTCGAGATGTTAGAATGAGAGTATAGGCAAACTTTTCTATTTTCTGGTAGTTCAACTCGGATCCCTGTAGTGCTTTATTAATGAAGTAGATGGGTTGTTGCCCACTTTCGTCTTCTCTAACTAGTGTTGAGGCTATTGCCCGGCTTCCTACTGCGAGATATAATATGAGCGGTTCTCCTTTTCGTGGCCGAGATAGGATAGGTGGCCGTCCTAAGAATTCCTTGAAGTCTTGGAAGGCTTGTTCACATTCTGTTGTCCATTCGAACTGCTTTCCCTTCCTTAAAGTAGCATAGAAAGGGAGAGATCTTATTGCTGATCCTGCTAAGAACCTGGATAGGACGGCCAATCTCCCGTTGAGTTGCTGTACTTCTTTGACATAGGTTGGGCTTTTCATGTTGAGTATGGCTTGACATTTATCCGGATTTGCTTCAATTCCTCTTTGTGTGAGCATGAAACCTAAAAATTTGCCCGCTTCTACTGCAAAGGTGCATTTTGCGGGATTGAGTCGCATGTCATGCTTCCTTATAGTGTCAAACACTTGAGCCTAATCGGACAATAATGTCTCTTCACTTTATGTCTTTATCAACATGTCGTCCACATAGAATTCCATGATTTTCCCGATGTGATCTGAGAAGACTTTATTCATTAGCCTTTGATAAGTAGCTCCCGCATTCTTGAGACCGAAAGGCATCACAATGTAGCAGTAGTTCGCTTTCAGCGTTAAAAACGAGGTCTTTTCTTGATCTGGTGGATACATGGGGATTTGGTTGTATCCCGAGTATGCGTCCATAAACGAGAGGTATCTATATCCAGATGAAGCATCTACCAGAGCGTCGATACTTAGGAGTGGGTAAGGATCTTTTGGGCAGGCTTTGTTGAGATCAGTGTAATCGGTGCACATTCGCCACTTCCCATTTGATTTTCTCACCAAGACGACGTTGGCTAGCCATATTGGGTACTTGACTTCTCTTACGAATCCTGCCTCCAGTAATGCTTGTACCTATTCTTCCACAGCTTGGGATCACTTTGGCCCAAGTTTTCTTCGTCTTTGCTGTACCGGCCGAGATCCTGGATAGACCGCCAAATTGTGGCACATTAGCTTGGGGTCTATGCCTGGCATGTCTGCGGCTTTCCATGCGAAGAGATCGACATTATCTCGTAAGAATTGTACCAGTAATTCTTTTGAGTCTCCTCTCAGGATCGTGCCAATATTAGTCGTTTTGTCTGAGGTGTCTCCGATCTGAACCTTCTCTATCTCACCTTCTGGCTGCGGACGGAGTTCTTCTCGTCTCTGAACTCTGCCAAGCTCAATTGTATGAAACTCTTCTCCTCTGCCTCTGAGGTTTAGACTTTCGTTATAACAGCGGCGTGCCATCTTTTGATCTGCTTTTATTGTGGCTATCCCCTCTGTAGTTGGGAATTTCATGCATAGATGTGGAGTTGAGACTATTGCACCGAGTTGATTTAGTGTTGTCCGACCTATTAGAGCATTGTAGGCTGAACTCACGTCGACCATAATGTAGTCTATTTTGAGTGTCCTGGATTGGTTCCCTTTTCCGAAGGTTGTATGTAGTGATATGTATCCTAGTGGTTGTACCGGGGTATCTCCCAGTCCGAACAGACTGTTCGGGTATGCCCTAAGCTCCTTGTCTTCTAGGCCGAGCTTGTCGAAGGCAGTTTTGAATAAGATGTCGGCGGAGCTCCCTTGGTCTATTAATGTGCGGTGGAGGTTGGCGTTTGCCAGTATGATGGTGATGACCATGGGGTCGTCGTGTCCCGAGATGATACCGGATGCATCCTCTTTAGTGAATGTGATTGCAGGGATGTCGGGTGCTTCCTCCTTACCCTCGACATGATATACTTCTTTGAGATATCTTTTGCTTGATGATTTGGAGATTCCTCCCCCTGCGAATCCACCGTGTATCATGTGGACGTGTCTTTCCGGTGTACGACGTGATCGTGCGGTTCGTCCGATATCTTCGTCCCTTCGTCTCTTTCTTTGGTCATCATCTCGGGTGGCTAGAAACCGATCTAGTTTTCCTTCCCTCACTAATTTTTCTATGATGTTCTTTAGATCGAAGCACTCGTTGATGGAGTGCCCTCGCACTCGATGATATTCGCAATATTCATTCTAGTTTTCTCCTCCTTTTTTGCCTTTGAGTGGCCGAGCTGGGGGTATTTTCTCCGTATGGCAGACTTCTTTGTATACGTCGACTAGGGATGCCCTGAGAGGGGTGTAATTGTGGTATTTTTTTATTTTCTCCCCTTGTCGATCTTATTTCCTTTTGGATTCCTTGTCTTTATCTCGGTAGGGGACCCCGGATTTTGAGGTTTCTCCCAACCGAGCATTTTCTTCTATGTTGATGTATTTTTCTACTCGCTCCTGCACTTCGTCTAAGGAGGTAGGGTACTTCTTTGATATGGATTGGCTAAAAGGTCCTTCTCGTAGGCCATTGATGAGTCCCATGATGGCGGCTTCTGTTGGCAAGCTTTGTATGTCCATGCATGTTTTGTTGAATCTTTCCATATAATTGCGGAGGCTCTCCCGATCTCCTTGCTTGATCTCCAGTAAACTGGGGACGTGCTTGGCCTTATCTTTCTGGATGGAGAATCTGGCTAGGAATTTTTTGGCCAGGTCGTCAAAGTTTGAGATGGACTTTGGAGGTAGGTTGTCGAACCATCTGATTGCTGTCTTCGTGAGAGTTGTTGGAAAAGCTTTGCAGCAAACGGCATCTGAGGCGTCGGTGAGGTACATTCTGCTTCTGAAATTGCTGAGATGATGGTTGGGATCTGTGGTGCCGTCATACAAAATCATATCCGGGAGTTTGAAGTCTTTTGAAATCTTGGTTTTCATGATTTCCCTGGTGAATGGATCTTGTTCTTTGCATGAATTTTCCTCAGGAGTGGTCCGAGGAGCTTTTGATTTGAGATCGACTTCTAATTGCAGTAGTTTATCTTCCAATTCTCGACGCCACCCTACCTCTCTTTGTAGATCCTTCCCGACCTCTCATTGTTGTTGGGTTTCTTCTTCAAGTTTCTTTAAGCGGTCTTGAAGTGCTTCTATTACCCACAGATTTGATGAGTTTTTATCCCCGTTGGATTCCGGAGTATCCTTTAGCGTAGTGTCCGCGTTCTTGTGCGGTGTTCTGTTTTCCAGATCTGAATTGTGGTCGTTGTCTTGACCGTCCGCCATGGTGTTGGGATGACTTCCAGGTTCCCCGGCAACGACGCCAATGTTCCGAGGGTTACCTGAAACTGTAGGTCGATCTCGGATGAGATCTTCTGTACTGGTCGAAGATGATGTGTCCGGCCAGTTGGTGGCGGCCGGAGCTGTTGTGTCCGACTTGTTGGTCTGGCTGCACTGCTGATCCTTCATCACCGAAGGGTGGGGGGTACCTGCAAGAGACTCCGATGCTTAAGTTAGCATGGGTATTAAACAGGTTTTTAGTAGAATCAGAGTATGAGTTATACCTGGGTACTCCAGTGTATTTATAATGATGAGGAGTGACCTTTTTAGATAAGATAAGTTTGTTATCTTATCTTATCTTATCTTTGTGTGAGGTCAGCTTATCTTCCATGGAACCGCCCTTATCTCTATAGGCGTGGGCTGCCTCTGGATCTGGGTCGTATTCCTTGAGTTGGACCCTTCTTTGGGCTTTCCTGTCGATTTGGCTGAGTTCTTCGTGAAGAAGTCGGTCTGCTTGACCTAAAGAGGTCGGTCGCTTTGCTACTGAACATCCCGGTTTGGATAGCTCGACCCAGGGTATGAACAAGTACCCTTTAGAGAGTCTTGACTAAGTAGAGAGGGCCTTTGTGGTTCTGTTGGAGGAGCATTGGGGGCAGCCTCTTCATTTGGATACGAAGAGGTTTTTAGGGGATCCTGCTCTTCTCCGTTCCGAGCTAGGTAGTGCCCGACTTTCCTAGATTTTTATTGCCCCTTTTTTTGTGGTTGTAGTTATATAACTGTTTTGTGGTTTTTCTTTTTTAGAGATGGCTTCAAGCTATGATTCGATGAAGTTCCTCCATAAGACCAAAAAGACTGTGACCGCTCAGAATTTGCAAAGAAAGACGTTGGGGGAGGGTTTGTCTCAAGTCCCGCCGAAGAAGCCGGACTCGGGTCCTCACGGTCCGAGGAAGGTTATCCCGACTCCTCAAGTTCGTCTAGCTCCTACCGACCCACCTTTGGTGACTTCTAGTGCTGCTTCTTCGCCTTCTTCATCCAGGTCCTCTCCTAAGAAACAAAAAACGTCTGGTGCTCATGACCTAGGATTTTGATGGGGTCACCTTTACCAAGGAGTATACTGCTCTTTATGGTTTCGTCCTCACTGATGATGCGTCCATCCTCAAATAACTCCATTTTATGTCTAGCAACAGCGTTTGGATGGCCAACCTTAGTGCTACGTTGGCGAGGGAGTTCAAGAAATCCTCTATTAATGCCACCAGTTCTTTCCTTGGTAGCACCAAAATTGAATTTGAGAGGGTAGACGGGCTGAGGACTGAGGTTGAGGCAAAAAAAATGTGGGGAAGGAGATGGAGAAGGAGAAGGCCCGTGCTACTGCGACGGAGGCAGCCTCTAATTTAGTGGAGGAGATGGCGAAGAAGGCCAAGGAGAGCTATACCCAGACATACACCGAGCTCTTTGAGGTTAAGGAGAAGCTTCAGTCCACTTATGATAATTATGCTGAGCTGCAGGGTCACGTGGTGAATGGCATCACCTCTCTTTGTTTAGTATGGATAATGTTGTGGAAGATGGTAAGATTGTGCTGGCCACCGACGAAGATGAGATCCATGCCCTTGATCCAAAGACCAAGGCTTCTGCGACCCCCTCTGCTGAGGCTACCCGATCTAAGGCTGATCCCAACGAGGAGATCTTAAATGGCCCAGATGGTGTTGTTGGGGCTCTCCCGATTTCAGTTATTCCTCCACCTTTTCAGGACATAGCGACAGGAGCAAAGCTAGACCCTTTATGACCTCTATCTTCCTTGCTTTTTAAATTATGTGCTGATGTGGTCTGACCTGTGAACCTTTTGAACACCTTTATTGTAATATTTTGGGTTGTTTTTGACACTTGTGGTTGCTTCTTAGCAACCTTTTAGTTTTCAGCTTGGGTTGCTGTTTGGCAACTTTTGAGTTTTTAATGCTTAACTTTTTTGAAACTTTCTGGTCGATTGCTTTGGTAGCGTGGTGGCTCTTTCCTAGGTAGTGTTCATAAGGAACTTGATAAACCATTATTTTATGGTTTATATTGTGTTTAATTGTGTGGTTTTATCAAATCTTTACCCACTTATTCATTAAATTAGCATGTATTTACAATTCCTGCCCAAAATTACCCCATGATTGAAAACCTGCTTCCTAGAGACTTTTAATTATGTATTTTAATTTTCTTTTATTCCATTTGATGCCGTGATCTGTGTCTTAAGTGTTTCAGGCTTTATAGGGCATGAATGACTTGGAGATTGGAAAGGAAACTTGCAAAAATGGAAGGAACACAAGAAATTGAGGAGATGACCAGCGAGAAGTGACGCGGACGCATGGCTCACGCGACCGCGCGGAATAGAGAAATTATAAGATACTCAACCAATTTAAAGCCCAAAATGAAACATCAATCATCACATAAACATCACATATTGGCAAAGATAAAGAAAAAGAAATGATAAAAGATCTATTAGAGCAAATTAAACTCAAATTCAACATCCATGGAAAAATAAGGAAAAGGAAAAGTAAGCAAAATAAAAGTAAGGAATATCATCATGCAACTAAAAAAGAAACTAAGCAAATCAACAAAAAGAATCTAACTAAAAGAAGAAATAATGCAAAGAAAATAATAGATGTGATATGGAGGAAGTAGAACCTTGAGAAGGGTAAAAGAACAAGGTTGGATTTTCTTTTGTGAAGATGAGAAAGAAATAGGAGAGATGTAGTGCCACCATAAGAGGAAGAAGAAGAAGAGAAGGGGTTATGGAGAAAGAAGAAGAAAGAAATAAGAAAAGAAAGGAGGTGAGAAGAGGGCGCGCAGCTTTAAAACTGGTTTGCACAACCGGCGCGCGCACGCACAGTGCGCTGGTGCGTCGGTGAGATGTTAGTGAGGGACGCGTGCGCGTCAATGGCGTGCACACGCGAGGTTAGTTGTGCCCCTGGCACAGGACTGGCACAAAGTTGCCACAAGTCTCTTGGTTTTATACCAGAGTTGGCATGTGGCGCAGGCGCGCGGACGCGCACGCTGTGCAGACGCGTGGTTGAGTCAGTTGGCAATTGGCGCGGATGTGCCGGTGTGGGCACAAACGTGGCATAAGTGTGGCATAACTCTCTGGTTTTTGTACCAGGGAGTCCACATAACGCCATTGGCGCGGGCGCGCACAGTGCGCTTTCGCGTCGATGGGCTAATTGCAAAGGAGAGCACAGGCGGCAAGCACGCGGATGCGTGGGTGTCTGGCGCGAGATGGGCATGAAGTGGGCATGACTCTCGGATTTTTGGCCCAAGAGTTGGAAGTGCACCACCGGCGCGCGCGCACAGTGCGCCGGCGCGTCGGTGCCCATTTTTCCTTTTTCTCTTCTTCTCTTTTTTTTCAATATAACAAGACCTATTCTAACACCTTCTTGGTAGGTGCCTAAGCTAGTAGTCAAAGAGAACATTTCACAATTTCATGCATTATCCAAAACATGGCATTCTCTCTACTTCAACAATTCATCCATACCAAAATGATAAAAACTATATGAACATCCTATCTATTCAACAAGAAGAGTAAAACTAGCATTCCTATGCAATCAATCAATCATCAAGAAATCACAAAATTTACAAGAATTTAAGGTTACAAACAAGATGGTATACACAAGGAAGATCTTACCACGATGGGGTGCCTCCCACCAAGCACTTTTCTTTAACATCCTTAAGTTAGACGGTCCTTTTCTTAAGCTTCCTCTTTTCTTAGTGCATCCTCGAATAGGAACACCTCTAGCTTTTTTGGGGGCTTGTAGGCATGATACTTCTTCACTCTATGTCCATTCACTTTAAAAGTTGCTTCACTCTTGGGATCAAACAACTCCACCACTCCATAGGGCTTTATCTCCTTCACCTTGAAAGGTCCTTCCCATCTAGAGCGAAACTTGCCAGGCATGAATCGAAGCCTCGAGTTGTAGAGGAGAACCTCATCACCTTCTTGAAAGTCTTTCTTCCAGATGTGATGGTCATGAAATGCTTTAGTCTTTTCTTTGTAGATTCGGGCATTCTCATATGACTCGTTCCTCAAACACTCAAGCTCTTCTAGCTGTAATTTTCTGGCTTCACCTGCCTTGATCAAATCCATGTTGTACTGCTTTACCACCCAATAGGCTCTATGCTCAATTTCCACCGAAAGGTGGCATGCCTTACCATAGATGATCCGGAAGGGACTCATCCCTAACGGAGCCTTGTAGGCCGTTCTATACGCCTATAGTGCATCTCCTAACCGGAGGCTCCAATCCTTTCTTTGTGGATTGACCACTTTCTCCAAAATTCTCTTAATTTTCCGGTTGGACACTTCCACTTGTCCATTGGTTTGCGGATGATAAGCAGTAGCAACATTATGCGACACTCCATAGCACTTAAGCAATGCCTCTATCTTCTTGTTACAAAAATGGGATCCTTGGTCGCTCACGATTGCTCGTGGCAACCGATAACAGCATACAATGTTATTCCTAATAAAAGAAACAACGGTATTGGCATCGTCAAGGTGGGTAGGTATGGCCTCTACCCACTTTGACACGTAGTCAACCGCTAACAGAATATACAGATATCCACTCGAGTTGGGAAACGGTCTCATAAAGTCAATGCCCCATACATCAAATATCTCACAGAACAACATAGGTTGCTGAGGCATTTCATCCCTTTGGGATGTTTTTCCTGACTTCTGACACTGAGGGCAAGACACACAGAGCCGGTTAGTATCCTTGAATAAGATTGGCCACCAGAATCCACAATTCAATACCTTTTTAGCGGTCCTCTATGGGCCAAAGTGGCCACCACATTTGGACGAATGGCAAGCTTCAAGAATGGGTTGGATTTCAGACTCCGGAACACATCTTCGAATTACTTGGTCCACTCCCCTCTTCCACAAGTAAGGGTCATTCCAAATATAGTATTTGGAATCACTCCTCAACTTATCCCTTTGGTGTTTAGAGAAGTTGGGAGGGAAGAGTTTCGCAACCAAGTAGTTCGCCATTGGGACAAACCAAGGAAAACTATCCGTCACAGCATGCAAACTATCCAATGGGAATGAGTCATTGATCAGAAATGGATCAAATTTTAAATTCTCAATGCGGCTTAAATGATCCGCGACCAGGTTTTGAGATCCACTCTGGTCCCTAATCTCAATGTCAAATTCTTGCAAAAGTAAGATACAGTGGATGAGTCTAGGCTTGGACTCATTCTTTATCAATAAGTACTTTAAAGCTGCATGATCTGTGTATACCACTATCTTTGATGCTAGAAAATAAGATCTGAATTTATCTAAAGCATGAACAATAGCTAGGAGTTCCTTTTCAGTAGTGGTATAGTTGGATTGTGCTGCATCTAGTGTTTTAGAAGAGTAAGCAATGACAAAAGGGAGTTTACCATCGCGCTGTGCAAGCGCGGCACCTACAGCATGGTTTGACGCATCGCACATTATCTCAAATGGCAACGTCCAATTGGGGCCTCGCACAATCGATGCCGTGGTGAGAACTCTCCTTAGCTCTTTGATGAGCGGATAATTTATACGCTTTTTGGCATTGTTTTTAGTATGTTTTTAGTAGGATCTAGTTACTTTTAGGGATGTTTTCATTAGTTTTTATGTTAAATTCACATTTCTGGACTTTACTATGAGTTTGTGTGTTTTTCTGTGATTTCAGGTATTTTTTGGCTGAAATTGAGGGACTTGAGCAAAAATCAGATTCAGAGGTTGAAGAAGGACTGCTGATGTTGTTGGATTCTGACCTCTCTGCACTCAAAGTGGCTTTTCTGGAGCTACAGAACTCAAAATGGCGCGATTCCAATTGCGTTGGAAAGTAGACATCCAGGGCTTTCCAGAAATATATAATAGTCCATACTTTGGCCGAGTTTATATGACGTAAAAGGGCGTTGAACGCCAGTTCTATGCTGCTGTCTGGAGTTAAACGCCAGAAACACGTTACAAACCAGAGTTGAACGCCAGAAACACGTTACAACCTGGCGTTCAACTCCAGAAAGAGCCTCTGCATGTGGAAAGCTAAAGCTCAGCCCAAGCACACACCAAGTGGGCCCCGGAAGTGGATTTATGCATCAATTACTTACTTCTGTAAACCCTAGTAGCTAGTTTATTATAAATAGAACTTTTTACTATTGTATTTTCATCTTATAATCTTATGATCATATTTTGATCTATAGACTTCCATGGGAGGCTGGCCACTTGGCCATGCTTACCCTGTATTCACTTATGTATTTTTCAACGGTAGAGTTTCTGCACTCCATAGATTAAGGTGTGGAGCTCTGCTGTTCCTCAAAGATTAATGCAAAGTACTACTGTTTTTCTATTCAATTCAACTTATTCCGCTTCTAAGATATTCATTCGCACTTCAACCTGAATGTGATGAACGTGACAATCATCATCATTTCCCAACGAACGCGTGCCTGACAACCACTTCCGTTCCACCTTAGATTGAATGAGTATCTCTTGGATCTCTTAATCAGAATCTTCGTGGTATAAGCTAGATTGATGGCGGCATTCATGAGAGTCCAGAAAGTCTAAACCTTGTCTATGGTATTCCGAGTAGGACTCTGGGATTGAATGACTGTGACGAACTTCAAACTCGCGAGTGCTGGGCGTAGTGACAGACGCAAAAGGAGGGTGAATCCTATTCCAGTATGATCGAGAACCTCAGATGATTAGCCGTGCTGTGACAGAGCATTTGGACCATTTTCACAAGAGGATGGGATGCAGCCATTGACAAGGGTGATGCCTCCAGACGATTAGTCATGCAGTGACAGCGCGTCGGACCATTTTCCAGAGAGGATAAAAAGTAGCCATTGACAACGGTGATGTCCTTACATAAAGCCAGCCATGGAAAAGAGTAAGACTGATTGGATGAAGATAGCAGGAAAGCAGAGGTTCAGAGGAACGAAAGCATCTCTATACACTTATCTGAAATTCTCACCAATGATATACATAAGTGTTTCTATCCTTATTTTCTATCTATTTATTATTTAATGTTCGAAAACTCCATAACTATTTGATATCCGCCTGACTGAGATTTACAAGGTGACCATAGCTTGCTTCAAGCCAACAATCTCCGTGGGATCGACCCTTACTCACGTAAGGTTTATTACTTGGACGACCCAATGCACTTGCTGGTTAGTTGTATCGAAGTTGTGAATGAAAAACGATTTATTAAGACGTGCGTACATAGTTTTTGGCGCCATTGCCTGAGATCACAATTTCGTGCACCAAGTTTTTGGCGCCGTTGCCAGGGATTGTTCGAGTTTGGATAACTGACGGTTCATCTTGTTGCTCAGATTAGGTAATTTTCTTTTTCTTTTATTTTCAAAAATATTTCAAAAATCTTTCAAAAATTTCTCATATGTTTTCGAAAAAAAAATTTAAAATAAATCTTTTCAAAAATATATTTTTCTTTAGAATTTTTAAGAATGAATTCTAGTGTTTCATGATGATTTGTTGAATCCTGGCCGGCTGTAAGTCATGTCTAATCTTTTGGACTGGGGTTTCAACTTATCATCACAAGAGCTTGTTGATTCTCACACACTTAGTTGCTCTATACATGGAAAGTATAAATATCTTCTAAAGCTTGACTGGCTATTAAGCCATGTCTAACCCTCAGATTGGAGCTTTAGACTAAGATTGCAAGATTCCTGGAATTCATATTAAAAATTTTGGAATCCTTATTTTTCTTTTTTTCAAATAATTTCCGAAAAAATCCAAAAAAATTAGAAAATCATAAAAATCAAAAAAATATTTTGTGTTTCTTGTTTGAGTCTTGAGTCAATTTTTAAGTTTGGTGTCAATTGCATATTCATCTTGCATTTTTCGAAAATTGCATTCATGCATGTGTTCTTCATGATCTTCAAGTTGTTCTTGGTAAGTCTTCTTGTTTGATCTTGATGTTTTCTTGTTTTGCATCTTTTCTTGTTTTTCATATGCATTTTTCGTTTGTTAGAGTCTAAACATGAAAGATTTCTAAGTTTGGTGTCTTGCATGTTTTCTTTGCATATAAATTTTCAAAAATATGTTCTTGATGTTCATCATGATCTTCAAAGTGTTCTTGGTGTTCATCTTGACATTCATAGCATTCTTGCATGCATTCATTGTTTTGATCTAAAAATTTTCATACATTGCATCATTTTCATGTTTTTCTCTCTCATCATTAAAAATTCAAAAATCAAAAAAATATCTTCCCCTGTTTCTCTCTTAAAATTTCGAAAATTAGATTTGACTTTTTCAAAAATTTTTAAAATCTAGTTGTTTTTATGAGTCAAATCAAATTTTCAATTTAAAAATCTTATCTTTTTCAAAATGTTTTTCAAAAATCATATCTTTTTCATTTTTTTATTTATTTTCGAAAATTTAAAAAAAATATATTTTTCAAAAATCTTTTTCTTATCTTTATCATATAATTTTCGAAAATAACATCATCAATTAATGTTTTGATTCAAAAATTTCAAGTTTGTTACTTACTTGTTAAGAAAGATTCAAACTTTAAGTTCTAGAATCATATCTTGTGATTTCTTGTGAATCAAGTCATTAATTGTGATTCTAAAAATCAAATCTTTTTCAAAAACTAATTTCAATCATATCTTTTCAAAAATATCTCTTTATCTTATCTTTTTCAAAATTTGATTTTAAAATATCCTTTCTAATTTCTTATCTTCTTATCTTTTCAAAATTGATTTTCAAATTTGTTTCAACTAACTAACTAACTTTTTGTTTGTTTCTTATCTTTTTCAAAACTACCTAACTAACTCTCTCTCTCTAATTTTCGAAAATATCTTCCCTCTTTTTCAAAATTTCTTTTTAATTAACTAATTATTTTAATTTTTTATTTTAATTTTCGAAAAATTACTAACCTTTTTCAAAAACTATTTTTGAAAATCACTAACTCTTTTTCAAAAATAATTTTTGAAAATTCTCCTTCTCTCTCATCTCCTTCTATTTATTTATTCATCTAATAACACTTCATCTCACCCAAATTTGAACCCCCTCTTCCATCTATATTCGAATTTCTTCTTCTTCTTTTCTTTTACTCACACAGCGACCTCTATACTGTGGTAAAAAGGACCCCTATTATTATTATTTTTCTGTCCCTCTTTTTCATATGAGCAGGAGCAAGGACAAAAATATTCTTGTTGAAGCAGATCCAGAACCTGAAAGGACTCTGAAGAGGAAACTAAGAGAAGCTAAATTACAACAAGCCAGCAAGCACCTTTTAGAAATTTTCGAACAAGAAGAGGACATGGCAGCCAAAAATAATAATAATGCAAGGAGGATGCTGGGTGACTTTACTACACCTAATTCCAATTTACATGGAAGAAGCATCTCCATCCCTACCATTGGAGCAAACAATTTTGAGCTGAAACCTCAGCTAGTTTCTCTGATGCAGCAAAACTGCAAGTTTCATGGACTTCCATTTGAAGATCCCTTTCAGTTCTTAACTGAATTCTTGCAGATCTGTGATACTGTTAAGACTAATGAAGTAGATCCTGAAGTCTACAGGCTCATGCTTTTCTCCTTTACTGTAAGAGACAGAGCTAGAGTGTGGTTGGACTCTCAACCCAAAGATAGCCTGAACTCTTGGGATAAGCTGGTCACTACTTTCTTAGCCAAGTTCTTTCCTCCCCAAAACCTGAGCAAGCTTAGAGTGGATGTTCAAACCTTCAGACAGAAAGAAGGTGAATCCCTCTATGAAGCTTGGAAGAGATACAAAGAACTGACCAAAAAGTGTCCTTCTGACATGCTTTCAGAATGGACCATCCTGGATATATTCTATGATGGTCTTTCTGAATTAGCTAAAATGTCATTGGATACTTCTGCAGGTGGATCCATTCACCTAAAGAAAATGCCTGCAGAAGCTCAAGAACTCATTGAGATGATTGCTAATAACCAGTTCATGTACACTTCTGAAAGGAATCCTGTGAGTAATGGGACGCCTCAGAAGAAGGGAGTTCTTGAAATTGATACTCTGAATGCCATATTGGCTCAGAACAAAATATTGACTCAGCAAGTCAATATGATTTCTCAGAGTCTGAATGGAATGCAAGCTGCATCCAACAGTACTCAAGAGGCGCCTTCTGAAGAAGAGGCCTATGATACTGAGAACCCTGCAATAGCAGAGGTAAATTACTTAGGTGAACCTTATGGAAACACCTATAACTCATCATGGAGAAATCATCCAAATTTCTCATGGAAGGATCAACAAAAGCCTCAATAAGGCTTTAATAATGGTGGAAGAAACAGGTTTAGCAATAGCAAGCCTTTTCCATCATCCACTCAGCAACAGACAGAGAACTCTGAACAAAATACCTCTAATTTAGCAAACTTAGTCTCTGATCTATCTAAGGCCACTGTGAGTTTCATGAATGAAACAAGATCTTCCATTAGAAATTTGGAAGCACAAGTGGGCCAGCTGAGTAAAAGAGTCACTGAAATCCCTCCTAGTACTCTCCCAAGCAATACAGAAGAAAATCCAAAAGGAGAGTGCAAGGCCATTGAATTGATCACCATGGCCGAACCTGTAAGGGAAGGAGAGGACGTGAATCCCAAGGAGGAAGACCTCCTGGGACGTCCAGTGATCAATAAGGAGCTTCCCTCTAAGGAACCAAAGGAATCTGAGGCTCATCTAGAGACCATAGAGATTCCATTAAACCTCCTTATGCCATTCATGAGCTCTGATGAGTATTCCTCTTCTGAAGAGAATGAGGATGTTACTGAGGAGCAAGTTACCAAGTACCTTGGTGCAATCATGAAGCTGAATACCAAATTATTTGGTATTGAGACTTGGGAAGATGAACCTCCCTTGTTCACCAATGAACTAAGTGATCTGGATCAACTGAGATTGCCTCAGAAGAAACAGGATCCTGGAAAGTTCCTAATACCCTGTACCATAGGCACCATGACCTTTGAGAAGGCTCTATGTGACCTTGGGTCAGGAATAAACCTCATGCCACTTTCTGTAATGGAGAAACTGGGAATCTTTGAGGTACAAGCTGCTAAAATCTCATTAGAGATGGCAGACAATTCCAGAAAACAGGCTTATGGACAAGTAGAGGACATGTTAGTAAAGGTTGAAGGCCTTTACATCCCTGCTGATTTCATAGTCCTAGATACTGGGAAGGATGAGGATGAATCCATCATCCTTGGAAGACCCTTCCTAGCCACAGCAAGAGCTGTGATTGATGTTGACAGAGGTGAACTAGTCCTTCAATTGAATGAGGACTCCCTTGTGTTTAAAACTCGAGGTCATCCTTCTGTAAACATGGAGAGGAAGCATAAAAAGCTCCTCTCAAAACAGAGTCAACCAGAGCCCCCACAATCAAACTCTAAGTTTGGTGTTGGAAAGTCTCAACAATGCTCTGAACATCACTGAGGCTCCATGAGAGCCCACTGTCAAGCTATTGACATTAAAGAAGCGCTTGTTGGGAGGCAACCCAATTTTTATCCAATTTTTATTTTCATGGTTTTTCATGTTTTATTAAGTTCATGATCATGTGGACTCACAAAATAAATATAAAAATTGAAAACGGAATCAAAAACAGCAGAAGAAAAATCACACCCTGGAGGAAGATCTCACTGGCGTTTAAACGCCAGTAAGAAGCATCTAGCTGGCGTTCAACGCCAGAACAGAGCATGGTTCTGGCGCTGAACGCCCAAAATGGGCAGCATCTGGGCGTTTGTATGCCAGAATTGCACCCTGGAGAAGAGCTGGCACTGAATGCCCAGAACAAGCATGGTTCTGGCGTTCAACGCCAGAAATGGGCAACAAATGGGCGTTCAACGTCCAGAACAAGCACCAATCTGGCGCTGAACGCCCAGAGTTGTGTGCAAAGGCATTTTACATGCCTAATGGGTGCAGGGATGTAAATCCTTGACACCTCAGGATCTGTGGACACCACAGGATCATCTCAGGATCTGTGAATCTCACAGGATCCCCACCCACCTCACCCTCTCTCTCTCCATTCATGGTCATCCCTTCTGTTTTCCATTCACCACTCACATCCATACACACATCCCTCCATCTCCTCCATATCTTCTTCTTCTTCATATATTCTTTCTTCTCTTGCTCGAGGGCGAGCAATATTCTAAGTTTGGTGTGGTAAAAGCATAAGCTTTTTGTTTTTCCATTACCATTAATGGCACCCAAGACCGGAGAATCCTCTAGAAAAGGGAAAGGGAAGACAAAAGCTTCCACCTCCGAGTCATGGAAGATGGAAAGATTCATCTCCAAAGCTCATCAAGACCACTTCTATGATGTTGTGGTCAAGAAGAAGGTGATCCCCGAGGTCCCTTTCAAGCTCATCACCATGAGATCCCGGAGATGCCTCAAATGCATTCTCCTCCACAAAACTATTGGGAGCAAATCAACACCTCCCTAGGAGAATTAAGTTCCAACATGGGACAATTAAGGGTGGAACATCAAGAGCACTCCATCATCCTTCATGAAATAAGAGAAGATCAAAAAGCAATTAGGGAGGAGCAACAAAGACAAGGAAGAGACATAGAAGAGCTCAAGGACATCATTGGTTCCTCAAGAAGGAAACGCCACCATCACTAAGGTGGACTCATTCCTTGTTCTTATTTTCTGTTTTTCGTTTTCTATGTTAAGTGCTTATCTAAGTTTGTGTCTTATTACATGATCATTAGTAATTAGTAACTATGTCTTAAAGTTATGAATGTCCTATGAATCCATCACCTTTCTTAAATGAAAAAATATTTTAATTCAAAAGAACAAGAAGTACATGAGTTTCGAATTTATTCTTGAACTTAGTTTAATTATATTGATGTGGTGACAATGCTTCTTGTTTTCTGAATGAATGCTTGAACAGTGCATATATATTTTGAAGTTGTTGTTTAAGAATGTTAAATATGTTGGCTCTTGAAAGAATGATGACAAGGAGACATGTTATTTGATAATCTGAAAAATCATAAAAATGATTCTTGAAGCAAGAAAAAGCAGCAAAGAACAAAGCTTGCAGAAAAAAAAAGAGAGAAAAAAGGCGAAAAAAATAGAAAAAGAAAAAGCAAGCAGAAAAAGCCAAAAGCTCTTAAAACCAAAAGGCAAGAGCAAAAAGCCAATAACCCTTAAAACCAAAAGGCAAGGGTAATAAAAAGGATCCCAAGGCTTTGAGCATCAGTGGATAGGAGGGCCTAAAGGAATAAAATCCTGGCCTAAGCGGCTAAACCAAGCTGTCCCTAACCATGTGCTTGTGGCGTGAAGGTGTCAAGTAAAAATTTGAGACTGAGCGGTTAAAGTCAAGGTCCAAAGCAAAAAAAAAGAGTGTGCTTAAGAACCCTGGACACCTCTAATTGGGGACTTTAGCAAAGCTGACTCACAATCTGAAAAGGTTCACCCAATTATGTGTCTGTGGCATTTATGTATCCGGTGGTAATACTGGAAAATAAAGTGCTTAGGGCCACGGCCAAGACTCATAAAGTAGCTGTGTTCAAGAATCATCATACTGAACTAGGAGAATCAATAACACTATCTGAACTCTGAGTTCCTATAGATGCCAATCATTATGAACCTTAATGGATAAAGTGGGATGCCAAAACTATTCAAGAGGCAAAAAGTTACAAGTCCCGCTCATCTGATTGGAGCTATATTTCATTGATAGTTTGGAATTTATAGTATATTTTCTTCTTTTTATCCTATTTGATTTTCAGTTGCTTGGGGACAAGCAACAATTTAAGTTTGGTGTTGTGATGAGCGGATAATTTATACGCTTTTTGGCATTGTTTTTAGTATGTTTTTAGTAGGATCTAGTTAATTTTAGGGATGTTTTCATTAGTTTTTATGTTAAATTCACATTTCTAGACTTTACTATGAGTTTGTGTGTTTTTCTGTGATTTCAGGTATTTTCTGGCTGAAATTGAGGGACTTGAGCAAAAATCAGATTCAGAGGTTGAAAAAGGACTGCTGATGCTGTTGGATTCTGACCTCCCTGCACTCAAAGTGGATTTTCTGGAGCTACATAACTCAAAATGGAGAGCTTCCAATTGCGTTGGAAATTAGACATCCAGGGCTTTCCAGCAATATATAATAGTCCATACTTTGGCCGATTTTAGACTACGTAAAAGGGCGTTGAACGCCAGTTCTACGCTGCTGTCTGGAGTTAAACGCCAGAAACACGTTACAAACCAGAGTTGAACGCCAGAAACACGTTACAACCTGGCGTTCAACTCCAGAAAGAGCCTCTACACGTGGAAAGCTAAAGCTCAGCCCAAGCACACACCAAGTGGGCCCCGGAAGTGGATTTATGCATAAATTACTTACTTCTGTAAACCCTAGTAGCTAGTTTATTATAAATAGAACTTTTTACTATTGTATTTTCATCTTATAATCTTATGATCATATTTTGATCTATAGACCTCCATGGGAGGCTGGCCACTCGGCCATGCTTACCCTGTATTCACTTATGTATTTTTCAACGGTAGAGTTTCTGCACTCCATAGATTAAAGTGTGGAGCTCTGCTGTTCCTCAAAGATTAATGCAAAGTACTACTATTTTTCTATTCAATTCAACTTATTCCGCTTCTAAGATATTCATTCGCACTTCAACCTGAATGTGATGAACGTGACAATCATCATCATTCCCCCACGAACGCGTGCCTGACAACCACTTCCGTTCCACCTTAGATTGAATGAGTATCTCTTGGATCTCTTAATCAGAATCTTCGTGGTATAAGCTAGATTGATGGCGGCATTCATGAGAGTCCGGAAAGTCTAAACCTTGTCTGTGGTATTCCGAGTAGGACTCTGGGATTGAATGACTGTGATGAACTTCAAACTCGCGAGTGCTGGGCGTAGTGACAGACGCAAAAGGAGGGTGAATCCTATTCCAGTATGATCGAGAACCTCAGATGATTAGCTGTGCTGTGACAGAGCATTTGGACCATTTTCTCAAGAGGATGGGATGCAGCCATTGACAAGGGTGATGCCTCCAGACAATTAGCCATGCAGTGACAGCGCATCGGACCATTTTCCAGAGAGGATAAAAAGTAGCCATTGACAACGGTGATGTCCTTACATAAACCCAGCCATGGAAAGGAGTAAGACTGATTGGATGAAGATAGCAGGAAAGCAGAGGTTCAGAGGAACGAAAGCATCTCTATACACTTATCTGAAATTTTCACCAATGATATACATAAGTGTTTCTATCCTTATTTTCTATCTATTTATTATTTAATGTTCGAAAACTCCATAACTATTTGATATCCGCCTGACTGAGATTTACAAGGTGACCATAGCTTGCTTAAAGCCGACAATCTCCATGGGATCAACCCTTACTCACGTAAGGTTTATTACTTGGACGACCCAGTGCACTTGCTGGTTAGTTGTATCGAAGTTGTGAATGAAAAATGATTTATTAAGACGTGCGTACATAGTTTTTGGTGCCATTGCCTGAGATCACAATTTCGTGCACCACTCTTCAAAAGCTTTCACACATTCACTGTCAAACTCAAAATCCACATCTTTTTGGAGTAGGCACGACAATGGCAAAGCAATCTTGCTGAAATCTTTGATAAAGCGCCTATAGAATCCTGTATGTCCTAAAAATGAGCCGACCTCCCTCACAGATGAGGGGTGAGGTAAAGTGGTGATAACATCAACCTTGGCCGGGTCTACAGAAATGCCTTCATGAGATACTACATGTCCTAATACTATACCTTGTCTTACCATAAAGTGACATTTTTCAAAATTTAAGACAAGATTAGTATCAACACATCTAGCTAAGACCTTGGCCAAGTTCTCTAAGCAACAATCAAATGAAGTACCATAAACACTGAAGTCATCCATAAAGACTTCCAGACAATTCTCCATTAGATCGGAAAAGACACTGGTCATACACCGCTAAAAAGTAGCAGGTGCATTGCATAGGCCAAATGGAATCCTTTTATAGGCAAAGGTGCCAAACAGACAAGTAAATGTGGTCTTTTCCTGATCTTCAGGAGCAATGTGAATTTGGAAGTAATCAGTGAATCCATCAAGAAAACAATAATGGGATTTACCCGCCAAACGGTCCACCATCTAATCGATAAAGGGCAAAAAGTAGTGGTCCTTTCTTGTAGCGGCGTTCAATCTTCTATAATCTATACACACTCGCCACGCATTTTGTACTCTCTTAGTGACCACTTTACCATCATCCTTTTTGACCGCAGTGATGCCCGACTTCTTGGGAACAACCTAGACTGGGCTCACCCATTCACTGTCAGAAATTGGGTATATGATACTCGCATTAAGTAATCTCGTGACCTCTTTCTTTACCACATCGAGGATAGTTGGGTTGAGCCTTCTTTGCGGTTGCCTAACCGGCCTAGCTCCCTCTTGGAGAAATATCCGATGCATGCAATTGTGAGGGTCAATCTCCACAATATCCGCTAGGCTCCATCCAATTCCCTTCTTGTACTTTCTTAGAACATCTAGGAGCTTTTCTTCTTCTTCACTTGAAAGCTCACTAGCAATAATGACCGAAAACCTTTGGTTGTCCTCTAAGAAAGCATACTTCAAATGAGGTGGAAGGGGCTTTAGTTCACTCTTTGCCTCAAGCTGAGGTTCTTTTTCATCAAGCTCATGGAGTTCATTCTTGACAATTTCCTCATGTTCATCCTCTTGGTCATCCGTCTCCTCAACAATAGGGTTGCACAACTTGTTGTGGTCTTCTTCTTGCACTTCCGCTACCACTTCATCAATTATGTCACATCGGAGCACGGAATGTTCTTCGGGAGGATGTTTCATGGCTTCTTCTAAATTGAACTTGATAGTCTTGTCTCCAACCTCAAAGGAATATGTGCAGGTAAAGGCATCTAACTTGAATTTAGAGGTCTTGAGGAAGGGTCTACCAAGTAGAATGGAGGATGAGCTTCTATTTTTTGTTGGAGGCATTTCAAGGATGTAAAAGTCAACCGAAAAAACCAAATTCTTGATAGCCACAAGTACATCTTCTGCTATTCCCATCACCGTGATCACACTTTTATCAGCTAAGGCAAACCTCACCGCCGACTTCTTTAATGGAGCTAAATTCAACCGCACATAGATAGAAAGCGGCATGATGCTTACACAAGCTCCCAGGTCACACATACAATCATGAAAAGTGCGCCCACCAATACAACAAGACACCAAACAAGGTCCAGGGTCACCATATTTCTTTGGAATAGGTTCCATCAAGGAAGAAACTAAACTACCCAAGAATAATGTCTCCAATTCTCCTATCCTATCTTTGTGTGTACACAAGTCTTTCAAAAATTTTGCATAATTTGGAATTTATTGAATAGCATCAAGAAGTGGTATGGTTACCTCAACCTTCTTGAACACTTGAAGCATGTTCAAATCAAATTCAGGTGTTTTCTTTGCCGTCTTCACCATGAATGGGAATGGAATAGGAATATACTCATCCACTATAGCTTTCCTTTTGGGTTCCTTGAGGCTTACTCCTTCTTCCTCATGCCTTTTTTCCACCACCTCTTCTTCATGTGGAGCTTCAACAACCACTTCTTCCTCATGAATGTCTCCCATGACCCTTGGAGGTATCTCCTCCAATGTAGTCCCCGACCGTAGAGTGATGGCATTGAGACCGCCCTTTGGGTTTGGTTGGGGTTGGGATGGAAGGTTAGAAGAGCTTGAGGGTTGGTAGATATTGTTATTGGGAGTTGAGGGTTGGTTTGACATGGTCATCTTTGAAAGCATGTTGGTGAGGTTAGCCAATTGAGGGCCCAAGGCATCAAATTGAGCCTTGTTTCTCTCATCCCGCTTCTCCATGGCGGCTCTAAGCTCATCAACTTGATTGTTGAAAGATGGAGGAGATTGGTTAGATTGTTTTCTATGGTGTGGTGCTTGGTACTTGGTGTAGTTGTTTTGGTTTTGGTTGGAGTGGCTTTGGTTGGCTTGGTAGTTGGTGTTGTTATGGTGGTATTGGGATGAAGGATGGTTGTTGTTATGATGAGAAGAAGAGTTGTTCCATCTTTGGTTTTAATTACTCCCTTGTGCATTATCCCTCCACCCTTGATGTTGATTACTACCATGAGGGTAGTTATTTTGACCTTGAGGAGGATAGGGTGGACGGTTGTTGTAATTCACATTGGCCACTACAAGAGCATGTTCCTCTTGAATTTGATGGCATTGATCAGTGTAATGTGTGGTGCTAGAGCACAAAGCATAAATCCTAGGAGGGCCTTCAATTTGGGCAACTAGAGGTGGGGCTTGGACGGCTTGGATGGAGTAGTATTCCTTTTGATCCTTTTGTATTTGTGTAAGGATGGTGGTCATATCCCCAAGTGCTTTGGTTAGGCTTGATTCGGAAGGGGATGGTTCTACCACACCCTTGAGAGGATTACTTCTCACCCTTGTATGTTGTGTAGCCTCGGCAACATCCTTTATCAAATTCCAAGCTTCTCCCTCTGTCTTGTTTTTCGAAAGGGAACCACCACTAGAAGCGGTGAGCAATCTTCTATCCTCCACACAAAGACCTCAGGTGAAGTAGCAAATGAGCAAGTGAGTGTTCATTTCATGGTTCGGACAAGATTCTAATAGCCTCTTGAACTGAGACCAATACTCATACAAACTCTCTTGGTGTCTTTGCATTATGCCCGAAATCTCCTTCCGGATGTAGGCGGTCTTCTCCGATGGGAAGAACTTATCTAGAAGCTCTCTTCTCAAGAAATCCCAATTAGTCACAATCTCATCCGGTAGCGAATAAAACCATGTCTTTGCTTGCCCTTCAAGAGAGAAAGGGAAGGCAAAAACCATGATAGCCACCTCATCGGCTCCATGCTTTCGAGCCGTAGAACAAGCAACTTGAAAATCCTTTAGATGTCGGATAAGGTCTTGACCCGGCAACCCATGATACTTAGGAAGTAGATGTATCAAGCTACTCTTCAATTCAAAGTTTGGATCAAGGTTAGGATAGCTTGCTTGCAACGGTTGAAGTATGATATCCGAAGCTCCTTGCTCATGCAAAGTGATCCGTCGTGGCTCCACCATGTGTAGCTCACCTGTAGGATGCAAACATGTATTAGTAGTGCCAACAGAAAAATAGGAAGTAGCGGACTCCAAGTCACTCTCGGTACCGCCTAGTGATTCGGTGTGTTCCTCAAGAGAGGCCAAAGTACTAGCCGTATAATCCAACCGCCGTCTAGCTTGCCGAGTATGCAACAAAGTTCTTTCAATCTCGGGATCAAAATCAGCTAAGCTAGAATTCAGTTGAGACCGAGTCATCAAACATGAGAGTCATAGGACAAATGTAAAAGAAATCTAAACTATAGCTAAGTATTGAAAACAATTAAACTATCTACAATATTCACATATTCACATAACCAATATCAAGGCATATGTTGCAACCATTCCCCGGCAACGGCACCAAAAATTTGATTGGGCTCGGGGTGCATCGGTAAAGATTTCTCAATAAAGTCACGTTGCAAGTATAGCTCTACCAACAACAATCCTCGAGTATCAAATTTAGAAGGGATTTGGTTGTCACAAGTTCAACCCCAATAGAAATAACCGAAGTATTCAAACATCGGATCGTCTCACAAGGAATGGGCAAACATGTGCTTCAATATTGGTTAGAAATTTGGGGTTGTGAGTCATGAGCAAGAATGTAAACTAGGAATCTTAACAAGCAAGTAATCTTAAATTGCAAAAAACTAACTCAAATAACTAAGTAAGATGTGAGCAATTCCAAACTAACAAAGTAACATCCAATATGATTCTATTCTAAACTAAACAAGTAACTATAACTAAGACAAGTAATCAAGAATTTTGGATTTTCAAATATGAATAATAAAAGCAACTCTTGGCTAGGCATGGGAATTGGGGTCACCATCCTTGTCTAATAACCATATCTTGACAATTATGAGGAACCAAACTCATTAAGTCTACTTCTATACTTGAAGTACGTCAAATGGTTTGGTCAACATCAACCCATAAGTTCTAACCTCTCTACTAATTGACTTAGTAGAAAGTTAGCGTCAATGGCTATCAAATTGACCACTAAGGGCTCCCAAATCATCAAATCCATTAGACCCAATGACTCAAGTTTGCCCAATTCCCTTAGCCTAGGCCAAGAGTAAAGAGAACTACTCCATAATCAAGGTAAACAATTCATCAAACACATGGTAAGCATTAAAAAAAGGCATGTTCCAAATTGTAATTAAATTGAAATCAACAAGTACCCACTAACAATTATCAACATACAATCACTCAAACAACCCAATTAATCATAGAAATCATCAATGTAACATCAACAAGTCAAGATTCACAACATTCATGAAATGGGTATAAAATGACAATTGACAAGAATTCATAAAACTAACACAAGATCTAAGCAAAATTATATAAAGGAATTCAAATTAAACAATTAAAACTACTAATTGACAAGATCCAATTCACAATTCAACAAGGGAAGATCAAATTAAAGCTAGATCTAGAGAGGAACAAGGGTTTCTCTCTCTAGAAGAACAAAGAACCAAAAACTAGCTAAAAATTGTGTCTAGTATAAAACGATTAATCCCCCCTTTCCCCTAGCATCCTTGAGTCATTTCCATGCAGAAATCGCCAGGCACGATTTCCTTTAATGAGGTCACGTGCAGCTTTCCGTGAGTACGTGCTATCCGTGCGTGCGCGCCGATTGCTTTTGAGATCCATGCGTCCGCGCCAGGTGCGCGTGCGTGTCGATGGGAATCCTCTAATCCGTGCGGATGCGTCCATCCTTGCGCACCGCTTCTAGCTATCCTCATCCACGCGTGCGTGTGGAGTGCGCGTGCGCGCCAATGCTAAATTTCCCAAAATCCAAATCTTCATGTTCCTTCCTCTTGTGTATGCTTTCTTCCTCTCTTCTAGGCCATTCCTACCCTATAATTCCTAAAATCACTCAACAAATACATCACAGCATCGAATGGCAAATGAAGAGGATTAAAATATGGCAACTTCAAGGCAAAATAAGCATGTTTTTCATCATGGAGCAATATTAGGAAGGAAACACAAAACCATGCATTTCTTGTGAATAAGTGTGGAAAATATTGACCAAAATCCCCAAATTAAGCACAAGATAAACCACAAAATCAGGGTTTATCAATGCTCTATTGTCAGGAGAGGCGATGCAAATCGTGGATTAGAGACCCAAGAGACTATACTCCTACTGTCGTCCAATGACTACGTTGAACATCATATAGACCACTTGTGGTTGTCAGGCATGCGGATCTTGGCTAAGCGAGTAACGAAGATAGTGGGTGATTGTCATAGGTCACCCCTTCGTTCTGACTTAACTGAATTAAGTACAAGAGTATATCTTGGAGAAAAAGTAAGTGTGAATTGAAAGAGAAACAATAGTAAAATACATAAGGGAGAAAGGTCTAGGCATGGCCGAATGGCCAGCCTCCAGTCCAAAGGTAGATAAAAGATGATAATGGATGCGAATACAATAGTAAAAAGTGCTATTTATACTAAACTAGTAACTTAGGTTTACAGAAAATGAGTAACTAAGTGCAGATAGTGTAGAAATCCACTTTTGGGGCCCACTTGGTGTGTGCTTGGGATGAGCATTGAGCTTTACACGTGCATAGGCCATTTCTAGAGTTAAACGCCAGTTTGGATGCCAGTTTGGGCGTTTAACTCCAGTTCTAGTGCCAGTTCTGGCGTTTTACGCCAGAAAAGGGTCTCTGGTGGGCATTTAAATGCCAGTTTGGGCCATCAAATCTCGGGCAAAGTATAAACTATTATATATTGCTGGAAAGCCCAAGATGTCTACTTTCCAACGCAATTAAAAGTGAGCCAATTGGGTTTCTGTAGCTCCAGAAAATCCACTTCGAGTGCAGGACGGTCAGAATCTAACAGCATTTGCAGTCCTTTCTCAGCCTCTGAATCAGATTTTTGCTCAGGTCCCTCAATTTCAGCCAGAAAATACCTGAAATTACAGAAAAATATACAAACTCATAGTAAAGTGCAGAAATGTGATTTTTGCATAAAAACTAATAAAAATATATTAAAAAGTAACTAAAACATACTAAAAACTATGTAAAAACAATGCCAAAAGGTTATAAATTATCCGCTCATCACGACCTCGGCCTATCCATTGGCTTGTGGGTGTTCCACCGAGGTGAACTGGTGCTTGACTTTTAGATTGGCTACCAGGTTTCTGAAGCCCGTATCAGTGAACTGGGTCCCATTGTCCGTGGTGATGGAGTAGGGGACCTCAAACCTTGTGACAACATTTCTGTATAACAATTTCCGACTTTTCTGGGTGGTGGGGGTGGCCAGGGGTTCTGCCTCAATCCACTTTGTGAAGTAGTCTATTCCTACAATGAGGAATTTAACTTACCCCAATCCCTGGGGAAATGGTCAGAGGTGGTTGAGCCCCCACTTTGCAAATGGTCAGGGTGAGGTGACGCAAATAAGCTCTTCGGATGGGGCTATGTGGAAGTTGGCGTGTTTTTGGCATGGAGGGCATGTTTTGACAAATTCGGCCGCTTCCTTTCTGTAGGGTCGGCTAGTAGAAGCCGGCTCGAATCACTTTCTTGGATAGTGTCCGAGCTCCGAGGTGATTGCCGCACATGCCGCTATGAAAGTCTTCCAGGACCTCCTTTGTGGCAGAGATCGGTACGCACTTTAGGAGGGGTGTTGAGACCCCTCTTCTGTACAAGACGTCGCATACCAGAGTGTAGTGTTGTGCTTCATGTATGAGCCTTTTTGCGTCCTTTTTTTCTTTGGGGAGTAAGTCGGACTTGAGGTAGTTGATTATGGGGTCATCCACTCTTGCCTTTGATCCGATATGTTTAAAATCGTCTCTCTCGTTGAGGTTAATGGCTGTTGCAGAGTTTCTTGAATGAGGCTTCTGTTATTGCCCACTGGTTTGATGCTGGCTAATTTTGAGAGTGCGTCAGCTCGGGCATTTTGTTCTCGGGGTATGTGTTGAATCTCATATCCGCTGAAGCTCCCGAGCAGTTCTTTAGTTTTGTCCAGGTATTTCTTCATAGTGGGATCTTTCGCCTGATAGCTTCCTTCTATTTGTGAGGTGATGACCTGTGAGTCACTGAAGATAATGAGTTTTTGCGCTCCGACTTCTCTAGCCAGCTTCAGGCCAGCAAGTAGGGTTCAAGTTGGGTTCCTTGGTCACTCTCTAGGATGATGCCTGCTCCACTCCCAGCTTTGTTTGATGAGCCGTCGATGTAGAGGTTCCATTCGGTGGGACTCCCCGGAGTGTCAGTGTTCTCGAAAACAAAGTCGGCCAAATACTGGGATTTGAGGGCAGTTCGAGCTTCGTATTTAAGGTTGAACTCAGATAGCTCGACTGCCCATTGTAGGATTCTGCCGGCCAAGTTTGTTTTTTGTAGGATGCCTTTAATGGGTTGGTTTGTGTGCACTCTGATGGTGTAGGCTTGGAAATATGGGCGGAGCCTTCGAGACGTGAGTATGAGGGCGTAGGCGAATTTTTCTATCTTTTGATAGTTCAGTTCGGCCTCCTGTAAAGCCTTGTGGGTGAAGTAGACGTGTAGCTGCCCGCTGTCGTCTTCTCTGACCAGGGCTGATGCTATTGCCCAACTTCTGACGGCAAGGTATAGTATCAGTTCTTCTCCCGGTTTAGGACGGGTCAGGATGGGTGGTTGTCCCAGGTATGATTTGAAGTCTTGGAAGGCTTTTTCGCATTCTGGGTTCCACTCAAACTTCTTCCCCTTCCTTAATATTGAGCTGAAGGGGAAGGACCTCAAAGCTGATCCGACCAAAAATCTGGATAGGGCCGCCAGCCTTCCATTTAGCTATTGTACCTCCTTCACACAAGTTGGGCTTTTCATGTTGAGAATGGATCGGCATTTGTCCATATTTTCCTCAATGCCCCTTTGGGTTAGCATGAACCCTAGGAATTTGCCGGCTTCTACTGTAAAGGTGCACTTTGTGGGGTTTTGTCTCATTCCATTCTTTCTTATGGTGCCGAATACTTCGGCCAAATCGGGTAACAGTGTTTCTTCTCCTTGGGTTTTAACTAGCATGTAATCTACATAGACATCCATTAGCTTTCCAACGTGGTCAGCAAATACCTTGTTCATTAACCTCTGATATGTGGCCCCGCATTCTTAAGACCGAAGGGCATTACTACATAGCAGTACTTTGCTTTCGGGCTTAGGAACGAGATTTTTTCTTGGTTGGCTTTATGCATCGGTATTTGATTATAACCCGAGTATGCGTCCATGAAAGAGAGGTATTTGTAGCACGAAGATGCGTCGACTAATGCGTCGATGCTTGGAAGGGATAGGGGTCTTTTGAGCAGGCTTTACTTAGATCGGTATAGTCTATGCACATTCGCCACTTTCCATTTGGCTTATTTACCAGTACGACGTTGGCCACCCATAGTGGGAACTTAACTTCCTTTATGAACCCTACCTCCAACAAAGCCTACACCTGTTCTTCCACGAATTGTGATCTTTCTGGACCGAGTTTCCTACGCTTTTGCTGTATTGGTCGAGACCCGGGGTACATGGCCAGTTTGTGGCACATTAAACTGGGATCTATGCCAGGCATATCAGCGGCTTTCCAAGTAATACCTGAGCGAGTCACGGTCGATTCCATGAGGATTGTGGTTTGAAGCAAGCTATGGTTATCTTGCAGGTCTTAGTCAGGTAGATCAAAAGGTTGTTGGAAGAGTTGTCAAATTTGCATTAAAGGAATATTGTCTGTAATACTCTGTAAATAAAAAGGAATCAGTAATAGGGATATGTTGAAGGATTGGAGTTGCTTTCTCTTTCTGAATTAACTCTAGCATTACTGTCTTCTTTGCTTGTGAGTGATCTTCTTCAATGGCATGCTGTAAGTGATTGGCGCCTTTATTGAGAGGTCATCAATACTCCTCAGGATCTGAACCCCAGGGTTAGCGTGGATCCATCTATACTTGAGGGTGAAGTGTGTACTGTCCATTCTCCTTAATGATCATACTCAAAATGCCACAGACAAGGTCGGATCTTCCAGATCAGAGAATATTGCATCATTGGGTTCTAGCCATTACCACAGAGACCCTAATCTCCCCAAAATTGGCTGAACTGGTGTCCCGAGAAGTCCCCAACGAAGTCGTGGATTCGCCGCCTGAGAGATGTATGATTCAAGCTGGTAGTGCGTGTTTTCCACTGAAGTATTCACACGAACCCAAGTAGACGCGGGTGTTTGTCAAGCACGTTCGTCTTAATGTGATGAACAAAGCTAATTGTCACAGATCATCCTATCCGCTATGTTGAAGTACGAATATACATCTTAGTTTTTTCCAATAAAGCTTAGTTACAATTAGATGAGCGGGACTTAGTAGCTTTTTTCTTCTGAATAGTTTTGGCATCTCACTATTCGTTGAAACTTAGAATGGTTGGCATCATTGGGAACTTAGAATCTAGATGATATTATTAATTCTCCTAGTTAAGTTATTTTTTATTCTTGTAAATAGCTTTCAGAGTCTTGGCCGTTTCCCTAAGCACCTTGTTTTCCAGTATTACCACCGGATACAATAATGCCACAGACACTTTAACTGGGTGAACCCTTTCAAATTATGACTCAGCTTTGCTAAAGTCCCCCGATAGAGGTGTCCAGAGTTCTTAAGCACACTCTTTTTGCTTTGGATCACGACTTTAACCGCTCAATCTCAAGCTTTGGACTTAACGCCTTCACGCCACAAGCACATGGTTAGCGACAGCTTAGTTGAGCCGCTTAGGCCATAATTTTGTTCCTTTAAACCCTCCTATCCATTAATGCTCAAAGCCTTGGATCCTTTTACCTTGCCTTTTGGTTTAAAGGGTTACTAGCTTTTTGCTCTTGCTTTTTGGTTTAAAGAGCTTTTGCCTTTTTCTGCTTGCTATATATATATATATATATATATATATATATATATATATATATAGTTTGCCATTTTTTTTGCATGCAAGCTTTTTCTTTTGCTTTTTGCTACTTTTTCTTGCTTCAAGAATCAATTTTAGATTTTTCATATTATCAATAATACTTTTCCTTTTTCCGTATTCTTTCAAGAGCCAACATTCTAAAATTTCAACTTCAAATATGCACTGTTTATTCATACATTCAGAAAATAAAAGCAATGCCACCACATCAACATAATTAAACTAATCTTATTATAAAACTCGAAAATCATGTATCTCTCAATTCTTTTGAATAAAAATTTTCTTTTAAGCAAGGTGAGATATATATAAAACATTTTACATCTTTACGAAATCAATGCAAATGATCATGCAGTATGAACAAGGGAACAGATAAATAAACACAGAAAAAACAGAAAAATAACAGGAAAGGAGTAAAAAAAACGAATCCACCTGAATAATGGTAGCTAGTGCTCCTCCTTGAGGATCCCATGTAGTGCTTGATCTCTTCAATGTCACTCCTTTATCTTTGTTAAGGCTACTGTACAGACTCCTGTGCATGCTTTCTAGTTTGCTCCATCCTCTTCTTGTGGGGGCAAATGCCTTTCCCTTTTTCTTCCTTGAGGTTTCACCAGTCTTTGGTGCCATACTTAGGCATGGTAGAAGTCAAAAAGCAAAGCTCTTGCAACACCAAATTTTAGAGTTTTCTCATCCTCAAGCAAATATGAACAATGGAGAAGAATAGGGTAGAAGAAGGTGGGGTAGGTGGTGCTTCTGTGGGACCCACTGGTCCTGAGAAGTTAGGGAATTCTAGATTTCTTGCTCTCTTGCACTGGCATTTGAATGCCCAGGGACTGCTCTCTGGCTTGCGTTCAAGGCCAGCAATGCTGCCCATTTGGGGCATTGGACGCCCAGCAGGGATACCCTGGCTGTCATTCAACTTTACACTCCATCCAGAGTGTTTTGTTTTCACTGCTGTGAATTTGTCTCTGTTCTGATTGGTGTATATGATCATGACCCTAAAAGGAAATAAAACAAAATAAAAGGAAATAAATAATTAATTAAGGTTGGGTTGCCTCCCAACAAGCGCTTCTTTAATGTCATTAGATTGATGAATAACTCCTTTTAATGAGGAAGATAGTCATAGAGGAATAAATCCCTACTCTTTACTGGGAGCTTTCTTCCTGTGCTCTCATAGAGTAGTGTAATACGCTCAAGAGACAGGATCTTGTTCACTACCTTAGGCAGGGTTGGGCTTAAAGCAGTATGCTGGTGTCCCTTTTTGTCACTTCCCTCTTCCATGGTGAATACCATGATAAGAAGTGAATACCACTATCTTCCATGGTGAAAACCCTTCAGTAGGGATATTTTTATTTTTCTAGCCCCTAGGTATCTTCCTTTTGGGGCCTTCCTCCTTTGTGGACGGTGTACATCAAACACCAAACTTACGTTTGGTCTTAGGAGGGATTGAATTGGTTTCATTGAAGGGAGGAGGATTGGATGCTAAATCCTTTAAGTAAGTGCCTCCCTTGTCAGGGGGTAATGGAGGGTCAAGAACCTTGAACACCATCCAGTCCTTTTGTAAGGTAATCCTTGTTTCTTGTGCCTCTTGCATTCCCAGCTTCTCCATTACTATACTTGAACCTAGGCCACACAGAGTCTTTTCAAAAGTCATGGTGCCTATGGTGTAAGGAATCAGAAAGCGTCCAGGATCTGGAAGCTTCTGAGGTAGCTTCTGCTGAAGCAAAGCATTGAGTTTTTTGGAAAACAATGGAGGTTCTTCCTCCAAAGGCTTTGTACTAAACAATTTGGCATTCAGCATCATAAGAGCTCCTAGGTACTGAGCAACTTGCTCTTCCCTAGTGTCTTCATCCTCATCCGAGGATGAGTGTTCATTAGAACTCATGCACTGTAGAAGTGCATGCAAAGGAACCTCTATGATCTCTATATGAGCCTTGGCTTCCTTTAGTTCTTGGATAGGGATTTCTTGAGTGGGTTTTGAGTACTCAAAGGGTGTGCTTTGACTGGCGTTCAACGCCAGCTCTGTTAGCTTATTGGGCATTGAACGCCCTTGCTGTGCACCCTTACTAACATTAAACGCCAGTCCCTTTAGCATTTTGGGTGTTGAATGCCCAGCAGGGGTATCCTTGCTGGCGTTCAACACCATCTTCCCTGGGTGTGTGGGCGTTGAATGCCCTCACTGGCATTCAGTGCCAGAATGGCTGCTTGTTTGGGTGTTGAATGCCCAGGGAGGGGTTCCTCACTGGCATTCAGCGCCAGAGTTCCTAGATGTTTAGGCATTGAAGCCAAGCCAGTGCTACCTGGCTAGTGTTCAACGCCAGCTCTGCTGTCTGGATGGGCGTTGAACGCCCAGCGAGGGGTTCCTCACTGGCGTTCAGTGCCAGGCTCTCTACCGTATTGGGTAATGAGGGCTTCCTCACTAGCGTTCAATGCCCTTTTAGCTTCTCCAGATTCGGCCTCTTTGGTGAAGACTACTGTCTCACTTTCTTTCAAGGTCTCCTTCTCATAGAGCATCATGCTTTCTGTGAGGTCCCTTTGGGAATGCACTTCCTCAAATAACTCAGTAAGAGGAATATTACCCTACTCAGGTGTCCACCGATCGTGGGTGAGAATGTCTCTTTGAGGGTAGTTACCACTCATATCACTAGAACTTCTGTCCTGACTGGGGTCTGAACCTCTGTTGCTGACTTAGCCAATCTCTGCAAGGGAGAGAATCTTTTCAGGAATTTGTTAACAAACTGATCCCAGGTGTTCATACTTCCTCTGGCTAACACATACCACTAATCTTTTGCTCGATCTTTCAAAGCGAATGGGAATTATTTTAGCCTGTGGAATTCAGGGTCCACTCCATTGGTCTCTGCAGTGTCACAGAACTGCAGGAAGTCAATAATGAATTTATTGGGGTCTTCCTGTGGATGTCCGTGAAATTGGAACTTCTACAACACTAATGCAATTTGTTGTGGGTTGATCTCAAAGCTTCTTGCTCTGATAGGAGGTACATTGATACTTCCTCCATAGAAATCAAGATTATAGTCACCAAGCATCTTTCTTGGCTCTCCTCCTTAAAGTCCTCTCAGGTTCAGGATCAAGATTAAAGAGAAGCTCTTTATCCCTGTTCCTGGTCATAAACAAGAAAAGAAGAAAAAGAAAAAAATAGAAAGAAAGCTTCTATGCCAGAAGGCAGAGAACTCTCAGTGGGATGTGAAGAAAGTAGAGAAAGATAGAAGAAGAGGAAGAGCGATGAAGATATAAGGAATAGAAGAAGAAATAGAAGTAGAATGGATGAACAAGAATTAAAATATTTTTGTTTTTATTTTATTTATTTATTATTTTTGAAAATTAAAGTTAATTAATTAAAAGCAATTGAAAATTTAATTATTAATTTTCGAAAATAAAAGAGAAAGAAGAAGATAATTTCAAAAATTGAGATAGAAGAGTTAGTTAGGAAGTTTTGAAAAAGAAGAGAGAGAAGATATGTAATTAATTAAGAAAAGATTTGAATTTAAAATAAGATAAGAGATAACATAAGAAAGGATTTGATTTTGAAATTAAAAATATAAGAAAACATAAGATGAGAAATTAAAAAGATTTGAAAAAGATTTAATTTTAAAATGTGATATAAGAAAAGATAAGATAAGAAACAAAAAGAGTTGAAAAAGATAAGATTTTGAATTTTGATTTTGAAAAACATTTAATTTTAAAATTGAAATTTGAATTTTTAATTTTGAGAATTTGAAAAAGATAAGATAGAAATTTTTGAATTTTGAAAAAGATAAGATTTTTGAAAAAGATATGATTTTTAATTTTGAAAAGATTTGATATTTGAAAATTGACAACTAAGGTAAGATAAAAAGTTTGAAATTAAAATCTGAATTTTTATTTTAAAATTTTCAAAAATTAATGAAAAATAAAAAAAGAAAAGATATTTTTTTATTTTTTAATTTAATGATGAAAGAAAAAAACAAATAAAAGTCACAAGACTTAAAATTTTTAGATCTAGTGCACCTTATTTTTGAAAAATTTTGGAGGGAAATACCATGGGACACCAAACTTAAAAATTTTAAGATCAAAACACAAGGAAAACTCAAGAACACTTTGATGACTAACAAGAACACAAAGAACAAGACTCAAAGAACACAAGAACAAACAAAGAACACAAAACTTAAAATTTTTGAAAAACTAAACATAAATTTTTGAAAAATTAAAGAAAAATAATAAGAGAACACCAAACTTAAGGATTTGACACAGGAATTAAATAAAGAAATAATTTTTGAAAATTTTTAGAAAGAAAGACTTGAAGGAAACAAAAATTTAACCAAGAACAAACAGAAAAGACTCAAACAGAAAGCTAAGGATGCTTGGAAATAAACTGCATAAAAAAAGGTTTTTGAAGAAGTTTTAAAATTTTTGTGATTGAATGGCAGAAAAAACAAGAACATGTAAGACTCAAACTAAGAACAAAAATTAAACAAAGAAAAGAAAAAAATTTTTAAAAAGCTTTTTGATTTTTTGAAAATATAGAGAAGAAGAAGATAAAAATAAAAAACTCAAAAAAGATAAAGAAAAGAAAATAAAAATTACCTGATCTAGGGAGCAAGACAATCCGTCAGTTTGTCCAAACTCAACAATCCCCGGCAACGGCGCCAAAAACGTAGTGCACGAATCCCCAGACTTTCATACAGCTGTACCAGCAAGTGCACTGGGTTGTCCAAGTAATACCTGAGCAAGTCAGGGTCGATCCCACGAGGATTGTGGTTTGAAGCAAGCTATAGTTATCTTGCAGGTCTTAGTCAAGTAGATCAGAAGGTTGTTAGAAGAGTTGTCAAATTTGCATTAAAGGAATATTGTGTGTAATACTCTATAAATAAAAAGGAATCAGTAATAGGGATATATTGAAAGATTAGAGTTGCTTTGTCTTTCTGAATTAACTCTTGCATTACTATCTTCTTTGCTTGTGAGTGATCTTCTTTAATGGCAGGCTGTAAGTGATTGGTGCCTTTATTGAGAGGTCGTCAATACTCCTTCGGATTTAAACCCCAGGTTTAGTGTGGATCCATCTCTACTTGAGGGTGAAGCGCGTACAGTCTGTTCTCCTTAATGATCCTACTCAAAATGCCACAGACAAGGTCGAATCTTTCGGATCAGAAAATACTGCATCATTGGGTTCTAGCCTCTACCACAGAGACCCTAATCTCCCCAAAATCGGCTGAACTAGTGTTCCGAGAAGTCCCCAACGAAGTCGTGGATTAGCCGTCTGAGAGATGTATGATTCAAGCTGGAGGTGTGTGCTTCCCACAGAAGTATTCACACGAACCCAAGTAGACGTGGGTGTTTGTCAGGCACGTTCATCTTAATGTGATGAATAGAGCTGATTGTCACTGATCATTCTATCCACCATATTGAAGTACAAATATACATCTTAGAATTTAATCACAAACGGATCGAAGAAGAAACAGTAATACTTTTATTAATTCATAGGACTTAGCAGGGCTCCTCCCCTCAACCTAGGAGGTTTAGAAACTCATACTAAAAGGAAAATACAAGGTAAAAGGAAAATAGAATGTAAAGTATGCGTGATTTTTCCAATGATTATGTAAAATACACTTTAAAATACTAAACAGATGACTAGTAAGGGTAAAACAGTCTTTTTAGTGCTAAAATCCACTTCTGGGGCCCACTTGGTGGGTGTTTTGGCTGAGATTTGATGAGATCCACATGCTATGAGGCTCCTTGGGCGTTGAACGCTGGCTAGGGGGTCCTCTCTAGGCGTTTAGATGCTGGTCTCTGCTCTTTGGGAGCTGGACGCTTGGAAAGGGACAGAAAGCTGGCGTTGGATGCCAGTTTTGACCTTCTAATCCGAAGCAAAGTATGGACTATTATACGTTGCTGGAAAGCTCTGGAAGTCATATTTCCATAGACATTGAGAATTCTCCATTTGGACTTCTGTAGCTCCAGAAAAGCTCTTCCGAGTGCAGGTTGGTCAGATCCAGACAGCATCTGCGGTACTTTCTCTATCTCTGAATCAGACTTTTGCTCCAGCTCCTCAATTTCAGCCAAAAATTACTTGAAATTGTAGAAAAATACAAAAACTCATAGGAGAATCAAAAAATGGGAATTTAACACTAAAACCTATAAAAACTCAATAAAAACTAAACAAAACATACTAGAAACTATATGAAAAATGATGCCAAAAAGCGTATAAAATATCCACTCATCAGGCGATTTACTCCCTTTTTCAACGTGGTATATCTCTTTAAGGTGCCTTTTGCGGGATGACTTTGAGATCCCTCCTCCTGCGAATCATCCGTTGATCATGTGAATGTGCCTCTCCGGGGTGTGAGGGGGGCGTTCGGTCCGTTCTCCCTCTTCATCCCTTCTTCTCTTCCTAGGGTCGTCTGATCTGTTGGCTAAGAATTAGTCTAGTCTTCCTTCTCGAGCTAACTTCTTTATGATTTTCTTCATGTCATAGCATTTGTTGGTAGGGTGCCCGTAGAGTTTGTGGTATTCGTAATATTCGGTCTGACTTCCTCCCGTTTTGTGCTTGATTGGACGGGGTGGTGGGATCTTCTCTGTACGGCATATTTCCCTGTAGACGTCTACTAAGGATACCCGAAGGGGAATGTAATTATAATACTTTCTAGGTTTTTCTGTAGGTTGATCCTCCTTTTCTTTGGTTCCTTGTCCCTATCCCGGGAGGAGTAGGAGAAGCCGGTTTTTGAGGCTTCTCCCAATCGGGAGTTTTCTTCATGTTGATGTACTTTTTTGGCCCACTCTTGTACTTCGTTCAAGGAAGTTGGATGCTTCTTGGATATGGACTACCTGAAAGGTCCTTCTGTAGGCCGTTGATGAGTCTCATGATAGCTACCTCTGTAGGGAGATTATGTATGTCGAGGCATGCTTTACTGCATCATTCCATATAAGTTCGGAGACTCTCCTGGTCTCTTTGTTTGATTCCGAGTAGGCTTGGAGCGTGCTTTGCTTTGTCTTTTTGAATGGAGAACCTGGGTAGGAACTTCTTGGTGAGATTATCAAAGCTGGTAATCAACCTTGGTGGTAGGCTATCGAACCACTTTATAGCCATTTTGGTGAGAGTAGTTGGGAAGGCTTTGCAGCAGGTTGCGTCTGAGGCGTCGGTGAGGTACATCCAACTCCTAAATTGCTGAGATGATGGCTTGGATCAAATGCCCCATCATACGGGGTCATGTCGGGGGCTTTGAAATCCTTTGGGACCTTTGCCTTCATGATTTCTTCTGTGAATGGGTCTTGTTCTCTGTGAGGACTAGTTTCGCGGTTGGATCGGGTAGTCCGCGTTTTCAGGTCGGCTTCAAGCTTCTGGAGTTTTTCATCTAGCTCTCTGCGCCATCTTGTTTCTCTTCGTAGGTCCCGCTCGGCCTCTCGTTCAAACTGTTTGAGGCGATCTTGTTGTTCACGGATGGCATCTAGGATCTTCGTGTTTTGCGGTTGTTTGTCCCCCTTGGAGTGGTGTGTTTCCTTTGGTGTTGGTGGGGGGAGTACTAAATCTGGGTTCTTTGTCGGTGTACCGTCTTCCAATTCGGAAGTATTGTTGTTGTTAGGTGGATCGTTTGCCATGATGATGGGACGACTTCCAGGTCCCCGGCAATGGCGCCAATGTTCTGAGGGTTACCTAAAATGTTGAGGTCGATCTCAAACGAGATCTCCTGGTTCGGTTGAGTCTGCCATGTCCGACTTGTTAGAGCTGAGGTGCCGCCGATCCTTGGTCTCTGGGGAAGAGAGGTGGTGGTACTTGTAAGAGACTCCGATGCTTAAGTCAGTACAGGCTTTAGGCAGGTTTCTTTTGTAGAATTAGAGTATGAGTTATACCTAGGTGCTCCAGTGTATTTATAGTGGTGTTTGGCGATCTTCCTTGAGATAAGATTGTTATCTTATCTTATCCTTTGTGGGTGAGATCATATCTCTTGACAACCGCCTTCCAGTGGGCGGTAGCTCTTCAATTTGGGCTTCTTTGGAGGTCTTCCGAGCTCTTTGGGGAGAGGTCGGCAGTGGGCCAACCTTCCGTGAGGTCGGCCCCTTTGTCTTCGGTCAATCCGACCTTCTAGCTCGAGTTAGTGTATGAACAATTAGGGTGTTATACAAAACACCACAAACAAGGTCGGGATCTTCTAGATCAGAGAATGCTGCCTCTTGATTCTAGCCTCTATCACAAAGGCCCTAATCACCCCGTACCTCGGCTGAACTGATGTCTCGAGAAGTCCCCAACAAAGTCGTGGATTAGCTGTCTAAGAGATGTAAAATCAAGCTTGTGGTTCGATACTATCCCATCAAGGACTCAAACGAACCCATGTAGAATAGGGATGATGGTCAAGTTTTACTCCCAATTCATTTAGGATGAAGAACGAAGATACATCTTAGAATGGAATCAAGCATAGATTGAAATAGAATAGTGATATTATTAATCCATAAGAATCAGCAGAGCTTCTAACTTTAACCGAGGAGGTTAGTGACTCATGGCTTATAGAAAAGTAATGAAAAATGTGTAGAATGTCCAAGAGCTCCTAACAAGGGTGAACTCTTGTCTATATATACTAATCTAATAACTAAGAATTACAGAAATAAGATAAACTAGTCTTGTAGTGTGAAAATCCACTTTCTAGTCCCACTTGGTGAGTGTTTGGGCTAAGCTTGGAGTGTCTCCACGTGCTAGGACTCCTTAAGGGTGTGGAACACCAGCTTAGGACTCCTATTTCGGTGTTGGACGCCAGCTGCTCCCTTTTGGGCGTCCGATGCCAGGAAGAGGGTGGAGTACTGGCGTTAAATGCCAGTTTTGGACCTTCATTTCAAGAGCAAAGTATAGACTATTATATATTTTTTGAAAGCCCTGGATATTAGATTTCCATAGTTGTTAAGAGCGCGCCTTTTGGACTTCTGTAGCTCCAGAAATGCTCCTTTGAGTGCACGAAGGTCAGATCCTGACAGCATCTGCAATCATTTCTCTGTCTCTGAATCAGACTTTTTCCAAAGCTCCTCAATTTCAGCCAGAATTTACCTGAAATCATCATAAAACACAAAAACCCAAAGTAAAATCCAAAAATGTGAATTTTTCACTAAAACCTATGAAAACATAATAAAACTTAAACAAAACATAATGAAAACTATATGAAAAGGATGCCAAAAAGCGTATAAAATATCCGCTCATCAGAACACCAAACTTAAACTGTTGCTTGTCCCCAAGCAACCAAAAACAAAGTAGGATTAAAAAAAGAGAAGGATACAATAGATCTCAGAGTTTTCAATGAAGCTCAGTTTCAATTAGATGAGCGGGACTAGTGGCTATTCACTTCTGAATAGTTTTGGCATCTCACTTTCCTTTGAAGTTCAGAATAATTGGCATCTTTAGGAACTCAGAATCCAGATGATACTATTGATTATCCTAGTTTAGTTCTTTTTTATTCTTGAACACAGCTTCTTTTGAGTCTTGACCGTGACCCTAAGCACTTTGTTTTCCCATATTACCACCGAATACATAAACACCACAGACACTTAACTGGGTGAACCCTTTCGGATTGTGATTCAGCTTTGCTAGAATCCCAACCAGTGGTATCCAGAGTTCTTAAGCACACTCTTTTGCTTTGGATTATGACTTTAACTGCTCAGTCTCAAGCTTTTCACTTGACACCTTCACACCACAAGCATATAGTTAGGGGAATCAGCTCTTTTGAACTTTTAGGCAAAGATTTTGTTTCTTTTAGGTCCTCCTAACCATTGATGCTCAAAGCCTTGGACCCTTGCTCTTGCCTTTTGGTTTAAAGAGCTATTGGCTTTTTATTTTTCTTTTTCTTCTTTTTTTTTTTGTGTATACATTTTTTTCTTTCTTTTCCTTTTTGCTTTTTGCTACGTGTTCTTGCTTCAAGAATTAATATCTTTTTGGATTTTTCAGATTACCAATAATACTTCTCCTTTTTCATCATTCTTTCAAAAGCCAACATTCTTAACTACAACATTAAATATGCACTGTTTATTCTTGCATTCAGAAAGTAAAAGCAATGCCACCACATCAAATAATTGAACTATTCTTATTATATAACTCGAAATTCAAGTAGCTCCCTATTCTTTTTCAAATAAATTTTCTTTCAAGCAAGGTGAGAGATGCATGGAATATGTCATAGCTTTAAGACATGGATAAGGATGATCATGCACTAGAAATAGACAATAAGATAAAATACATGAAAAATAGAAAAATAACAAAGGCAACAGGAGATTAAGGGAATGGGTCCACCGTAGTGACGGTGGCTACTACTCCCTCTTTGGAATCCAATGGTGCGCTTGATTTCTTCTATTTCTCTTCCTTGCCTCTATTGTTCTCCCCTCATGGCTCTTTGATCTTCTCTCATTTCATGGAGGACAGTGGTGTGGTCTTGATGTTCCACCCTCAGTTGCTCCATATTTGAGCTTAACTCCCCTATTGAGGTGTTAAGTTGATCCCAATAGTTTTGGGAAGGAAAGTACATCCCTTAAGGCATCTCAAGGATTTCTTGTTGTGGCGGCTCTACATGCTCTTGTTGAGGTGCATGTGTAGGCTCTCTGACATGCTCTATCCTTCGTTTAGTGATGGGCTTGTCCTCTTCAATGGGAATGTCTCCCTCTATGACAATTCCAGCTGAATTGCATAGGTGACAGATAAGTTCGGGAAAAGCTGGTGTGTAAATCCCACACTTCATACAACTGAACTAACAAGTGCACTGGGTCGTTCAAGTAATACCTGAACGAGTCAGTGTCGATCTCACAAGGATTGTGTTTTGAAGTAAGCTATGGTTATCTTGCCGGTCTTAGTCAGGCGGATAGAAGAGTTGTTTTGATTTGGAAGATGGAATTACAAGGTTTCATTATAAGGAATAAAGAAAAGGGTATAAAATACTTTGTGAATTGGAATGTAAACAGTGATAAGGAATTGGTTAAGGTTTAGATATGCTTTGTCCTTCTGGATTAACTCTGGTATTACTGTCTTTTTCAAGTGTGAATGATTTCCTCTATGGCAGGCTGTATATGATCAACGCCGTACGGCCGTAGTCACCAATCTCATCCAGATCTGAACACCAGGGTTAGTGCGCATCCAGTCTGATTGAGGGTGAAGCTCTTACAATCCATTCTCCTTAATGATCCTACTCAAAATGCCACAGACAAGGTCGGATCTTCCGGATCAGAGAATGCTACATCTTTGGGTTCTAGCCTTTACCACAGTGACCCTAATCTCCCCGTAAATCAGCTGAACTGGTGTCTCAAGAAGTCTCCAACGAAGTCGTAGATTAGCCGTCTGAGATATGTATAATCAAGCTGGCGGTTCGATACTTTCCTAGCTCGTATTCACACGAACCCATGTAGACACGGGTGGTTGTTAGGCACGCGGTCTTAGTTTGAAGAACGGAGCTGATTGTCACGGATCATCCCACTCATCATATTGAAGAATGAATATACATCTTAGATTTGAATCAAACACAGATTGAAGAGAAATAGTAATACTTTTATTAATTCATAAAACTCAGCAGGGCTCCTCCCCTCAACCTAGGAGGTTTAGAAACTCATATTGAAAGGAAAATACAATGTTAAACGAAATATAGCAGACCTCCTCCAATGAGAGGTGTAAAATTTCTTTAAATACTAAGCTAATGACTAAGGATTACATAAGAAAGGGTAAAACAATCTTTTAGTGCTAAAATTCACTTCTGGCGCCCACTTGGTGAGTATTTCGGCTGAGATTTGATGAGATCCACGTGCTATGAGGCCTCTAGTGCGTTGAACACTGGCTAGGGGGTCCTCTCTAGGTGTTTGGACGCTGGTCTCTGCTCCTTGGGCGCTAGACGCCTGGAATGGGGCAGGAGGCTAGCGTTGGACGCCAGGTTTGGGCCTTCTAATCTGAAGCAAAGTATGAACTATTATACATTGCTGGAAAGCTCTAGAAGTCAGCTTTCCATAGCTGTTGAGAATGCTCTATATGGACTTCTGTAGCTCTAGAAAAGCTCTTTCGAGTGCAAGGAGGTCAGATCTGGACAGCATCTGTAGTGCTTTCTCTGTCTCTGAATCAGACTTTTGCTCCAGCTCCTCAATTTTAGCCAAAAAATACCTGAAATTGCATAAAAACATAAAAACTCATAATAGAATCCAAAAATATGATTTTTTCAGAAAAACCTATAAAAACTTAATAGAAATTAAACAAAACTTGCTAAAAACTATATGAAAATGATGCCAAAAAGTATATAAAATATCTGCTCATCAAAAGCCAACCTTGCTAAGGTGGAAGACTTTTCAGTTATCTTGTACAATTCTTGAGGTATTACTTCATGTACCTCCACCTCATTCCCAATCATGATGGCTCTGTCAATGGTTACTTATGACTGATTGCTAGTAGTGATGATAGAGCGTTGGATGAATTCCAACCATCCTCTAGCTACAGGCTTGAGGTCAAGCCTTCTTAGTTGGACAGGCTTGCCTTGAGTATCCCTCTTTCACTGAGCTCCTTCCACACAAATGTCTGAAAGGACTCGGTCCAGCCTTTGATCAAAATTTACTCTTCTAGTGTAAGAATGTTGGTCTCCTTGCATTACTGGCAAATGGAGTGCCAACCTTACACTTTCTGGGCTAAAATCCAAGGGTCGCCCTCCGACCATGGTACGCCAATTTTTTAGATGTGGGTTCACACTAATGTCATGGTTTTTCGTGACCCATGCATTGGCATAGAACTATTACACCATTAAGATTCAAACTTTTGAGATAGGATTGGTTAGAACTTCCCAACCTCTCCTCTGGATTTCTTGACAGATCTCTGATTACTCATTCTTTTTTAGTCTAAAGGGGACTCTCATGAACACCCTTGGTCTCTCATTATTCTTTTTTTCCAAGTTCAGTTCGGTGATGCATGAGAAAAACTAAAGATGATTAGTGATGAATGATGATTTGTGGTGATAAAGCATTGTGAGTTGTCATGGTTATATATATGTATATATGCATACAAGCCATATTCTCATTTCTTTCTTTTGTTCCCTTAATGGCTTTAGCCAAAGTGAATGGAACTAAGGTAATGATAATGATTAATGGTGATTTAGTGGCTAGGTGTCAAGTTCTGGAGCTGCTGAGTCAGCGGTTCAAGTTTATGAATATCTTAAATGAAAAATTATTAAAACTGAATATATTAAAAAACAAGTAATATCTATAGGGTTAAATATATATGAGTTATTAATATAAATGACAATAGTAACCTAAGGGTGAAAGATATTTGATGAAGCATTAGCAACTCTAAGCTCATCAAGATATACCGATAATTACTTATATAAACAAATATCAGACTTGATAATTATAATAATATTATTATCTAGGCTCTATTATAATTATTGCATGTAAAATAAATTAATAACATAATAATAAAATTATATTATCATTTATTTTACTTCGAAACTCAGAATTGACTCATTGAAATAAAACTAATTGCTGAGAATAACATTTTTCGAAATATATCGTGTTGGCATAAAAATTTGGGTTGTTACACGAGTCGGTAAATTGAGTTCCATTGTCTGTGGTGATGGAGTGGGGAATTCCAAACCTTATGACAATGTTCTTGTAGAGAAACTTCTGACTTCGTTGGGCTGTGATGGTCGCTAATGGTTCCGCCTCGATCCATTTAGCAAAAGAGTCAATCCCACTATGAGGTATTTTAGTTGTCTTGAAACTTGAGGGAATGGTCTGACGAGATCAACACTCCATTTGCGAATGGCCATAGTGAGGTGACTTTGATAAGCTCTTTAGAAGGAGCAACATGGAAGTTGGCATGCTTCTGGCAAGGCGGGCACTTTTTGATGAACTCTTTGCAAGGTCAGCAAAAAGAAGCTGGCCCGGATCACCTTTTTGGCTAGTGATCAGGCTCCCAAGTGATTTTCACATATGCCATTGTGTACTTCCTCTAGGACCTCTTTCGTATTGGAGCTCGAGATGCACTTTAGCAAAGGTGTTGATATCCCTCTTTTATATAGAACATTGTAGACCAATGTATAATTTTGTGCTTCTATTATAAGTCTTCGAGCCTCTTTTCCATCCTAAGTTTTGGTTGGATATGGTCATCACGTTCGAGTTATCATTTCCTTTTGATACTGATAATGCGTACAGAGTTTCTCGGATGAGACTTCTATTATTGCCCCCTGGCTTGGTGCTAGCTAGATTGGAGAGGGCATCTTCTTCGGAATTTGACTCCCAAGTTATCTGTTGGACCTCCATTTTTGAAAACTGTGCTAGTTGTTCCCGTGCTTCATCTAGGTACTTCTTCATGTTGGGGTCTTGGTCGTGAAATTTGAATACCACAACTGAACTGGCAAGTGAACTGGGTGGTACTAAATAATACCTTAGGTGAGTGAGGGTCGATCCCACGAGGATTGATGGACTGAGCAACGATAGTCGAATGACTTACTTAGTCAGGCAAGCAGAAAGTGATATTTTGGGGTTCAAAAGCATTAAAACACTGAAATAGAGAATGAAACAAGCCAGACTTGGCATTTAGCGCCCCAAAGGGTAGAAACTAATCTTTCGTTCTGACTTGTTAGCATTTAGCGCCCTAGTGGATAGCTTCCAATTTTTCTCTTTTCTTGCACACAAACTCTGCCAAACTGATCTGAACTTCACCTAAAATAATTAAAACACTAAAGCAACTCAAAGTAGCATCCAAAGAGGTTTCCAACACTAAAATAAGATTAAAAATCATTAAATTCTAACTTAAAATAAATAGAAAATAAGGGAAAGATGCTCATGCATTACGATACCAAACTTGAACTATTACTTGTCCTGAAGCAACTAAAAGTAGTGTAGGACTGAGAAGAGAAATTGCCCAAGACTTGAGTGTTCATTTAAGCTCGTATCCCAATACTGAGTGGGGTTAATGACACTATGATTCTGAATAGTTTTGGCATCTCACTATCCTTTAAAGCTCAGAAATGTTGACATCCTTCAGAACTAGAACCCGGATGCTATTTTTTGGATTCTATTTCATTTTAACCTCTGGTCAATCCTTGAACACAGCTTTTTCTTATATTTTCTTTGGTGCTTTGTACCTTGAGCCTAGCCGTGACTCTTAGTGTTTTATCTTCAAGTTTAACTTGGCACAAAAATATCACAAGCATTCAACTGGGGAACTCTTTGAGTTTTAATCTTTCTTTTAATTCCTCCTAGTCAGTGGTGCTCAAAGCCTTTGGCATACTCTGCAATTGAACTTGGTCTCGACTATTAGTGCTCTGTCTCAAGGGTTACTTGACACATTCACACTACAAGCATATGGTTGGGAAAATAATTCTTTGATCTTTTAATCATACTTGACCTTTCTAACCATTAATGCTTAGAGCCTTAGACCTTGTATTTTATTTTCTTTTTCTTTGTGTTGTTTGTTTTGATTCAAGGATCAATTTATTACTCAATTTGGAGAATTCATAATATTTTTCTAAGTTCCTGTACCTCAGGAATCAACATGCTTAACTTTCACTGTCAAGTATGCATTGTTCACGTCATACATTCAGAATCATAATTAATACTACCACATCAAAGTAACCAGAATAACTCATAACATATAACTCTCATGCATTTTTCTACTTCTTTTCATTTTCTTTTTTATTTTTCAAGCTCAATGAGTAATACATGAGAAATTTTTTAAAATAATATAAATACTAACTTAAATAACTAAGCTAGAAAAAAAATAAACTACTACTAGCAATCATGCAAAGGCTTTTCAACAGATAACAGGAAACATGAAAATAACACTGAAAAATAGAAAATAAATAAAGCAGCAAATAATGAAACTCAACCACCTCAATCCTGGTGGCTGCTCCCTCCTGGGAATCCTCTCCAGAGCCTCAGCTCCTCTAGCTCCCGCCTCTGGCTCTGCTATTCCTCCACTAGCTGATGGAGGAGGGCAGAGTGGTCCTGAAGCTCTAGCCTGAGTTGATCAACAGAAGATGTCAACTCCCCAATAGATGTGGTCAACTGGTCCCAATAGTCACGAGGAGGAAAATAATATCCTTGAGGCATCTCTGACTACTCCTACTGAGGAGGGAAAACTAGCTCCTGAGGTGGTGCTCGCCCAAGCTCCTTGGCATAATCCATACTCCTCCTAGTAATCTGTCTGTCAACATCAATAGGGGTATCACTGTCAATGCGAACTCAGGCGGCCTTACACAGGAAGAAGATGAGATGAGGGAAGGCCAATCTAGCAGAGGTAGATGCTTTCCTTGTTATGCTGTACAGCTCTTGAGGAATCACATGCTGCACCTCCACCTCATTACCGAGCATGATACAATGAATCATCATAGCTCGATCAACGATAACCTCAGACCGGTTACTCGTAGGGATGATAGAACATTGAATAAATTCTAACCATCCTCGAGCAATTGGCTTCATATCATGCCTTCACAGCTGGTATGGCTAACTTCTAACATCTCTCCTCCACTGTGCTCCGAAGAGGCATATGTCAGTAAGAACCTGATCTAATCTCTGATCAGTGTTGACCCTCTGAATGTAAAAGTGAGTGTCATCTCTGAATGGTGGCAACTGCAGTACATCCCTTACCATCTCTAGATCGAACTCTAGAGTCCTCCCTCGAACCATAGTGCCCTAGTTCTTCGGGTCTAAATTCACGCCTTTGACATGCTTATAAGTTACCCAAGCCTTAGCGTAGAACTCTCTAACCATCAGTACACCCTCGTCAGTCACAGGGTTGCATAGCACTTGCCAACCCCTCCTCAGAATCTATTCCCGGATCTCCAGATACTAATCAGGTTGTAGATCAAAGCAGACCTCTGGGATCACTTTCTTTTTACTCACTATTTCATTAAAGTGATCCTCGTGGGTCTTAGAGAAGAACCGTGTAAAATTATATGGACCGGATGCAAGAGCCTTTTCTTTTCTCTTCCTTAAAAAGGATTCACCAGTTTTAGGTGCCATGTGGAATATGAGAAAAAAGAAAAGCGAAGTGCACCAACATGACACTTTAAGCTTTTGCTCATCATCGAGGTAAGAAAAAGAGATCAAGAAGTACGAGCAAAGAAGGATGAAAATGGTTGGGTGGGTTCGGCTATGAGGGTTTAAAAAGGGGAGGGTTAGGTGCGGTCAGGGAAGGAAAAGAAAAGAATGGGCAGAGAAGGAAAGCAAGGTGGAATGGTAAAAGTATGAAGGGAGAAAAATAGAGAATGGGTGTGTGGTGAAAAGTGAAAAGGGAATTGGTATTTATATAGAAGAAGGAAGTGAGGTTTGGTCATCGAGGAGAGGGTATGGGGTTAGTGAATTAATTTTGTTGGTTGGTAATATGGGAAAAAGAAAAATGGGGGGGATTGGGTTTCATACGATACAATAGAGGAATAGATGTGGTAGGTGGTATGGGGAATTTGAGGATTTCAGATGATGGGCGGAAAAGTTGATTTGATTGAGAAAGAGAAGTAATGAGAGGGGCGTTGAACGGTCAAAAAGGGGGAAAACTGAAGAAAGTGACCGTTGCAACGGTCAAGAGGCATCCTTCAAATTTGAAATTCATGTTGCTAGCGCTAAACGCCAACTCTAGTATTTAGCGCCCCAACGGTGTAATGCTCATCCCATTTAGGACGTTAAACGCCACCCCTGGTGTTTAACAACATAATAGGATTTTTTTTATTCTGTTGAGGATGAGGCTTGGCTCTAAATGCCTAGGTGGTGTTTAGCTTTGAAAATTGTGCCATCTTGGGCGTTAAACGCCCTCCCTGGCATTTAACGCTAGCTTCTGCTTGCCATCCCATGCACTAAACGCCCAACCTGGCGTTTAGTGCCTCAGATGATGTAAAACCCATGAAATTGTGTAATTTCTGGATCTGAACGCCCAGCCTAGTGTCTAGCACCAAAGCACTTGAGTGGAACATGCTCCAAGGTGTTTTGTTTCTCCTCCAGAGTTCTCTGTTCATGTTCTAAACACTTTGCATGACCATAAACACTATTAAACCAAGGAAAACTCTGAGTAAAAATCATAAATAAATAAATAAATAAATGAAAATCAAACTAAATTAAAAACCAAAGTATACTCAGGGTTGGGTTGTCTCCCAACAAGTGCTTCTTTACCGTCACTAGCTTGATGATCAGCTCCACTAAAGGGAGGGGTGGTCATAGGCCCTTAGTTCCTCACCTCTCACTGTGAATTTTTGTCCTATGCTCTCATGGATTAACTCTATATGCTCAGGATAGAGAATTCTATTCACTGTATGAGGCAGGATTGGATTTTTAGTAAATACCACCTTCATTCCTGGTGAGAAATCATCAGTAGGGATCTTTCTATTCCTCCAACCCTTGGGTACCTTCTTCTTGGGACCTCCCTCCTTAGTGGATGATGTACACCCAACACCAAACTTAGGTTTGATGTCAGGAGGAATTATATTGGCTCCCACCAAAGGAGGTTTGAACTATGAACTCTGCTTTGCTTCAGTCAGGGATCCTTGGAGACTTGGATTAGTGGACTCACTCCTCATGCAAGTGCCTCTTTTACCAGAGTGTTGTAAGGGTCTGAACACCAAGTAAACCTCATGCATCTTCAGAACCAATTCACCTTTTTTCACAAGAATCAGAGCTCTGCCAGCGGCTAGGAATGGTCTTCCTAGGATTATAGAGTCATTTTCATCCACACCCATATCAATAATTACAAAATCTACAAGGAGGAAGAATTCTCCAACTTTGACCAAGACATTCTCTACTATTCCATGTGCATGCTTCAGAGATTTTTCACCATTTGTAATGCTATCCTTGTTGGCTATGCCTCTTGGATTTGAAGCTTTTTCATCAAAGACAAAGGCAACAGATTAATACTTGCACCAAGATCACATAGGGCTTTGTCAAAGGTTATGTTCCCAATAGTACATGAAATTTGAAAGTTTCTTGTATTTGGCATATTCCTTGGCTACTTGCTCTAAAGTATTGCACTGCATTCCTTGTTTCATCTCTCTTTACGGTCTTCTTCTTAGAAAGTATGCTCTTCATGAACTTAACATGGGGAAGCATTTGCTCCACAACCTCAGCAAAAAGAATATTCATTTGCAACTTTCTAAAAATTTCCAAGAACTGTGAGAATTGCTCATCCTTGGTCTCCTTTTGGAGGATCTGAGCATGTACTTTGGTACCCTCAGTCTTTTTTGGAACTTCTGTTCTCTCTAATCCTTCAACAACCAGTACTTGCTCTTTTGCCACTGGTTTACTGACCTATGTGATAGCCTTGCACTATTTTCTTGGATTAGATACTGTGTCACTAGGAAGAGTGTTAGGAGGCCTCTCAGGTATTTGCTTACTCAACTAACCTACTTGTATCTCCAAGTTCTGAAGTGAAGCTCTGGTCTCTTGCCTAAAACTATGAGTGTCCTTGGAGAGTTCTGCAACTATAGAGGCTAAGTCAGGAGTACTCCAAGACTGAGTGGATGTATGGTGTGGCTGAGAGGTTTAAAATTGACGATTATTAAAATTATTCTGGTTAAAACTGCCCTGAGAGTTATTGAAGTTTGGTTGCCTTTGAGATTGGTTTCTCCATCCAAAGTTGGGTTGATTCCTCCATCCCTGATTAAATGTCTTAGAATAGAGATCATTATTGGGATTTCTAGAGGAGTTTCCCATGAAATTAACTTGCTCAAGAGTAAACTGGCCATAGTCATGAGTCTCATCTTGAGGGAAGCCACCACTCACATCATAAGAGGCGTCATGAGTACTAACAGCTGAGACCTACATGCCACTCAAGTGTTGTGTAATAGCATTGATTTGTTGAGACATAGCCTTATTCTGGGCAAGAATAGCATTCAATGTATCCAACTCCATGACTCCCTTCTTCACAAAGGTCCACTCAAAAGAGTATAAATACTAGTTGTTGGCAACTATCTCAATCAACTCCAAGGTCTCATCAAGGGTCTTCTTCATATGGAGTGAGCCTCCTACAGAATTATTTAGAAACATCCTGGCGGTCTCAAAAACTCCATCATAAAATATCTGCATTTAAATCCAGTTTGAGAATATATTAGGGGGACAACTCCTGAGCATCTGCTTATAGCTTTCCCAGGCTTCATAGAGAAACTTTCCCTCTCTCTGCTTGAAGGTCTGAACATCTGTCCTTAGCTTAATCAGCTTCTAAGAAGGAAAAAACTTGGTCAGAAACCAGTTGACCACCTTATCCCAAGTGTCCAAGCTATCCTTGGGCTGAGTATCAAGCTACGGCTTTGCTCTATCCCTCACAAAAAATAAGAAGAGAAGTAGCTTGTAAACATTAGGATTCACTCCATTAGTCTTCACAGTATCACAGATCTACAGGAATTTAGAAATAAACAAGTTGGGATCTTCCTATGGGAGTCTGTGAAACTGGCAATTTTGCTGCACTAGAGAGATCAACTGAGGCTTCAGCTCAAAGTTGTTAGCAGCAACAGGGGGTACAACAATGCTATTCCCATAAAAATTTGGGCTAGGAGCAGTATAAGAGCCAAGCATTCTCCTAGGCTATGTATTAATCTCATTGTTGTTGTTGTTGTTGTTCTTGTTGAGCTCTATAGTGGACTCTTCAACTTCTTTCTGAGAGTTATCCCTGAGTTTTCAGCAGCTCTATGGGCTCTTGCCTACTATAGACATCCTCTCGCAGTCCTCTCAATCCCAAGGCCAAAGTCTAGAAGGGGTTCTTTGTCCCTATTCCTGCTGATAAATATAAAGAAAACAAAGAAAAGGGAGACTCTCTATGTCAGAGTGCAGAGAATTCCTAGTGAGGTATCCTCTGTAAAAGAATTGAAATAAAATAAAATTGAACAAATAACAACAACAATTTTGAAAATTAACTAAGAAAATAAGAACTAAATTCGAAAATAATTGAAAAGAGAATTAATCAGGGAAAATAAAATGAAACTACTAAGGGGGACACCAAACTTAATTTCAGAAATTAAGAAAAAAAACTTTAACTAAAATAAAGATAAATTTTGAAAATTTAAAGAATAAAAAACAAATAAAAACTAAAAGCTAAAAACACCTAATAGAAGCAATCAGATAACGGTTAGTTGTCAATCACATTCAATCCCCAGCAACGGCGCCACAAACTTGGTCACGGAATTTGAATACCACAACTGAGCCGGCAAGCGGACCGGGTTGTACCAAGTAATACGTTAGGTGAGTGAGGGACGATCTTACGAGGATTGATGGAGTAAGCAACAATAGTTGAATGACTCACTTAGTCAGGCAAGCAAAAAGTGATGTTTTGAGGGTCCAAAGCATTAAAACGCTGAAGTAGATAATGAAACAAGCAAACAATAAAATTGGTGTAAAATATATGTGAGAAAATAGTTAAGGTATCGAAGATGTTTATTCTTTCGGATTAAGTTTTCTTACCAACCAATTTAATCATGCAATATTCATTTCATGGCAAACTGTCAGTGACTAAACCCTAATGTCTTAGTGATTTAGTTTCCTCTAACCTAGTTAACTGCCAATGTCTTGGTCACTTAATTTCGATTAGAGGGTTAGGTTTAATTTTAGATTATAGGCCACAAAACCCCTAATTACCCAGATATAAAAAGATTATATGTCAAGTATCCTGTTAAGTCCAAGTAATTAGCAATTTTAGAGGAATTTACTTTCAAGCTGGTGTTCAAGTGAGATCACTCTTCCAAGAATCACAACAACACATATAGAATAAGGGTTATTCTCCCTATCTACCCAGATTTATAAGATGAAGAACGAAAGTAATTATTGAAACTGAATAAATATATTAATTAAAAAAAACAATAATAGCATTAATCTATAGAAATAAACAGAGATCCTAGATTTAATCGAGGATGTTTAGTGGCTCATAACTCAGAGAGAAAACTAGGGTTCAGAAAAATGTGAAAATGCGGAAGAGAGATTATCCCCCTAACAGTAGGATCTTTTCCCTTTTATATCTAACCCAATTTTACTTTGAAACTAAAAATAAAATAATAAATTCTAAACCTAATAAATTTTGTTTGTAATTAAAAACAACTAAAATAAAATAAGATAGAATTATTAATAGTTAAATCCAACTAAAGATGATCCTTAGATGAAGTGGGATCCAGATTATTGGTGCTAAACGCCAAGTTTGGTGTTTAGCGCCCTAGTCGACAGCTTTCAATTCTTCTCTTTTCTTGCACACAAACTATGCCAAACTGATCCAAACTTCACCTGAAATAATTAAAACACCAAAGCAACTCAAAGTAGCATCCAAAGAGGTTCCCAACACTAAAATAAGATTAAAACTCATTAAATTCTAACATAAAATAAACAAAAAATAAGGGAAAGATGCTCACGCATCAGGTCTATGGCTTGATAAGTGCCATTGACTTGTGAAGTTACCACTTAGGAGTCACTAAACACTACCAACTTTTCTGCCCTAACTTCTTTAGCCAGCTTCAAGCTAGCAAGCAAGGCTTCATATTCTGCCTGGTTATTAGAAGCAGGAAATTCGAACCTTAGCGAAAGTTCTATCCGAGTTCCATGCTCACTTTCCAGGATAACACCTGCTCCACTTCGAACTTTATTAGGTGATCCATCTATGTATAAGCTCCAAGTTGTCGGACTTCCCCGACTTTTAGTGTATTCGGCTACAAAGTTGAGATACTGGGACTTGATTGATGTTCTGGCTTCATACTTCAAATCGAACACGAACACTTCCATAGCCCATTGTAGTATCCTTCCTGCTAGGTCTGTTTTTTATAGAACGTTCTTCATAGGTTAATTAGTTCGGACCTTTATTGTGTGGGCATGGAAGTAAGGTCAGAGCCTTCGGAGGTGAGGATAAGAGCGTACGCAAACTTTTCTATCTTTTGGTAGTTCAACTCTGCTCCTTGTGAACTTTGCTGACAAAGTAGATAGGTTGCTGCCCGTTCTCACATTCTTGTATTAGCGTGGAGGCTATAGCACGACTTGCTACTACCAAATAGACAACGAGCTTTTCTCCCGTAATAGGTCAAGTGAGTATAGGGGGTTGGCCCAAAAATGCTTTAAAACCTTAAAAGGCTTGTTTGCATTCTTGGGTCCATTCAAATTGACTCCCCTTTTTTAGTATCGAATATATTGGTAGAGACTTCAACGCTGATCCCGCTAGGAACTTGGATAGCGCTGCCAACCTTCCATTTGGCTGTTAGACTTCTTTGAGATAAGTCAGGCTCTTCATCTCTAGTATGGTTGTGCACTTGTCCGGGTTGGCCTCTATGCCTCTTTGAGTGAACATGAAACCTAAGAACTTTCTGGCCTCTACTGCAAAGGTGTATTTTGAGGGGTTTAGTGTAAACCCCAGGAAATTAAGAAAACAATTGGCTAATAAATTAATTATTATTTAAAAAAATTAGAAAATTAAATTTTATAGTTTAAAGAAGTAGAACTAATTAAAATATGAATTTTAACACTAATTTTAAAGATTTTGGCCCAAAATCGGGCCGTTCCAGTCGAACTAGACCCAAGCCCACTTATATAAACTTAACTCCAGCTATTCTTCCCCATTACTTCATTGGAAGCACGCAAAAGAGAGAAATCGATGCCAAAAATCCCTAACCCTCATCACTAAAATTTAATCGTCCATAACTTTCAATACAGAGCTCCGATTGATGAGCAATCACTGGCTACGTGTTCATCTCAAAATTCTCTACAAAACCCGCTTAAGAATTGGAGTTTTGTAGAGGAAGTTATGGACGTCGGAAGTTGAGTGCCGAAAACTGAACTTTCCTAAGTTACAGAAAACCAAGATTTCTGGTGCGTGTGCATACGCACGCTAGTGTGCGCACGCATAGACCAGAGATTGCATTTTGGCTCCTACGTATGCATGAGGGGGTGTGCGTATGCACACCCCGAGAATTTTGCAAGTGTGCGTACGCACAGGCTGAGAAGGTCTTCTGGTGCGTGCGTATGCACAGTAATGATGCGTACGCATATGCCTTGTTTTTCACAAATTTCTATTTTTTCTGTTTAACCTTCTCGGCAAGCCTGTAAATCTCTGAGACCACTGGTTTGATAAAAATTCACTATTTTTGAACTATTGACCATTTCTCTGATTTTCCAAACTTCTGAAAACTCAGTTTAAGGTCTAATAGCTAGGTTTTAGGCCACGGAATAGGGTTAAAGATGTTGATGGGGATTAGTTTTGGTATCAAAGGATATTTGAGAAGTGAATGATTAATTCAATAAGATGTTGAAGGTGATGAATGAGATGTGATGAATGAATTTGATTGAGATGATGATAATGGATTAAGAGTTGAGATACCAGGTAAGATGCAATGGTATTATCTACTTGCTCTATGTAAAAGATGAGGAAGGTGGTAGGGTACTAATCCCCCGACCGGTATGGCACGGCCTCACTTGGGAAAGGTGGTAGGGTACTAATCCTACAATTCATTCCCCCTGGTGTATGCCTCCAGGAGAAGGTGGTAGGGCACTAATTCCTCGAAGTTATACTTCCTAGAGATGCGCAGAAAAGAGATGGCATCTGGGTTAGCTACCGAAATGTGTCGGGTTCTGGGAGTATAACTGACACATGAGCTCACATCCAGTAGGACAGGCATGCATCATGTAAATTTGTATGATTTGTTTGGGTACGTATTTGTATTAGTTTGCCTAATAGCTTAACTATAGTTAACTACTATCTGATTTATTTGCTTTCCTTGCTTGAATTGTATGTCTGTGCAACAGAGAGACCCCTCGTATGGCGGAGGTCTGACGAGGGTTGTTCCACCAGAGTTTGGAGGATTGGAGGAAGGAGAGATTTTGGTGTTAAGTTAAAATTGGACTAGAACCTAAGTACCGTAGATAGTTCACCTGGGTTTTAGTTTAAAGCATAACTCTAAGTTTTAATCTAGTGTCGAAATTATAGGATTACCTCTGGCTTTCTCGGGACCTTATATATTATTTATGTGGGCACCATTACTATGCTGAGAACCTCTAGTTCTCACCCCATACATATATTGTTATTTTCAGATATAGGACGCGAGGCACCGCACTAAGCATTCTGGAAACTCTTTGGAAGTGAAGAACTCTTGGGACTTAGTCTTGTAGTTTGTTTATGTTCATATATGTATATAGATTTTCCACCTTGTATATGTTATGTTTGTCCCTTTAGAGGTTGATTAGGAGAAGCAGGTTGTCGATTTTCTGATTTGGGATAGTTTGGGTTATATATATATATATTCTCGGCCGGCCTTAACTTCATAGGTCGAGCAAGGAAGTTGCTATTTATATCTTTGGAACTCTGATCTTATATATATTACCTTTTCCGTTCGATCTTATCTACCTTTCTGCTTATTTTTCATGAGTGATGCAGTTTTTGTTTCTTTTTTTATTAACTTCCCTTTTAAGGGGCCTAGTTATAATTTCCTTCAATTTTATTATATACATATTTTTACTTTTAGAGGTCATAGCACCTCGCCACCTCTAATTTATGACCTAGGCGTAAAGCTCTGTGTGGTAGGGTGTTACATTTAGCCTTATCCCATGCTTCCTTATTATGGAGAATACCTCGGAGAGGTCAGACAAGAGAGCTAAGTCATCCTTAGTTTTGACGAGCATGTCGTCCACCTATACTTCCATGAGTTTTCCTAAGTGGGGGAATAACACCTTGTTCATTAGTCACTGGTATGTGGTTCTGATAAACCCCATTTGTAGGGTTTATCTTGTGTTGAATTTAGAGCATATTATTAGCCTTTTCTCACATCTATTCAATAAAATAGCATGGTTTTGTGATTGTCTCCTAATTTGTGCTTAAGGGTGAAAACATGCTTTTTAGGTCTTTAATTTAATAGTTTTAATCTCCCTTTGATTCCACTAAATGCCTTGATGTGTTTGTTACTGATTTCAGATTGAAAAGGGCTAGGAATGGATCAAAGGAGCGAAGAGAAAGCATGCAAAGTGGAGAAATCATGAAGAGCCAAAGATATGGGATGTGCCCATGGACGCGCGCGCACACTAGACGCATACGCGTGGATCGCACAATACTCCAGGGACGCGTACGCATGCTATACGCATACCCGTCGATGCCCGCACGTGACTTCTTTAATGAAATTGTGCCTAGAAATTTCTGAAGATCTTCTGGCCCAAATTGGAGTTGAATCTTGGCGGGAAAAGGCTAAAAGACCAAGGAGTAAAGGAGAATCATTCATTCATTCCATCTTTAGCACATTACACACTTGAGATCTAGTTTTAGTTTAGTTTTCTAGAGAGAGAAGCTCTCTCTTCTCTCTAGAATTAGGATTAGGTTTAAGTTAGAATTTCTTAGATCTAGGTTTTAATCTTTTCTTTCATCTACTTCTACCTTTCAATTCCTTGTTTCTACATTTTGCTCTTCTATTCCCTTATTGTAATTTCTTCTATTTTGTTTCTATACTTTATTGTGGATTTACTCTTGTTCTTTTATTTTCTTTTAATGCAATTTGAGGTCATTCATTTTAATTGTGTTTTCCTTGATTGTTGTTGTTAATTCTTTGCATTTAATTGTTGTTAGAATTCATTCTTATTGTCAATTTACTATGCTTTCCTTTTATGCCTTCTAAGTGTTTGATAAAATGCTTGGTTGGACTTTAGAGTAGAATTTTATGTTCTTGGCTTGGGATGGTAACTTAGGAATTCTTGAGTTACTAATGTCCAAGTAATTGATGATTGGGAGCTATTAACTCTAGTTCTCACTAATTAGATTAGTGGAGAGTTAGGACTTATGGATGTGGAATGATATAGCTCATTTGACTTTCCTTTACTACTAGTTAGAGGATGATTTAATGGAATTGATCCTTACTGATTCTCATGTTGTGGTTAGTGATAAGGATAGAGGTCCTTGACCACCAAACCTTGCCAAGACCATTTTATCATTTCCTTGCAATTTACTTTTCTTGTCTCCTATCCAAAACCCCAAAATATACAACTCATAACCAATAACAAGAACACTACCCTGCAATTTCTTTGAGAAACGACCCAAGATTTAAATACTTCGGTTATTAGATTTACTAGGGGTTTGTTACTTGTGACAAACAAATTTTTGTATGAAAGGATTATTGTTGGTTTAGAAACTATACTTGCAACGAGATTTCATTAGTGAAATTCTATACCATACAATTTCCGTTCATCAAAATGGCGCCATTGCTGGGGACTTGCAATGGTGTTATGTTATTAGTTATTGTATATATGTGACTATTGTGAATAGGTTTGTCTTTTGCTTGTTTGCTAGTTTTTGTTAGTTTTATTTGTTTTTCCACTATGAATTCTCACTTTGGCTATGAGCTTGGTTCTAATTGTGTTGTAGGAAATGTGAACTTCAATGACAACATGTAACAAGCATGGAACCATCAAAGATGGGAGGAGCCTCAAGGAATTGATCACTCCTCTTGGCAACAACCTCCGGACAATTATAGGTATAACTCCCATCCTAATGCATGCCAATTCCATGGCTATGGTGACTCTTTTTGTGATAATCAAGTACCACCACCATATGCCTATGAATCTTATCTTCAACATGAACCTCAACCATACTCACAAGCCTCTTTTTACCAAGCACCTTCATGTGATCTATATCCACCATATGACCAATCACCCATACCACATCCTTGTGACTATTATGAGCAAGAACATATAGAACCACCACAACCCTATTATGATTACTATGACGAACCACCTCAATAAATACCATCTCTATACCCTTACCAAGAAGAACCACCTTCCTACTATGAACCCTTTCTCCAAAATGATCAACCTTCCTACCCACTCCAAGCCCCAATGGATGACTTTCTCGCTTTGATACTTCAAGGAAAAGCGGATATGCAACGGGATACACTAGAGTTTGTGACTAACTTGACCAAGGTAGTGCACACTTTAGCCTACCAATACTTGAACACTCAAGGTACTTCCGTGGCCACATGTGAAAAACCGAAAGAAGAGCAAAGCATGAAGAAGAAATTGGAAAATTCGGTGGAGAAAAAGGAATCGGCATTTGTATTGGAGCAATTGGAGAAGCCTATGGTTATTGAAGAAAAGAAAGAAGTGGTTGAAGATTTAGGAGATGCGGAACCACCATGTGAACCTCAACAACCTCCAGAGCATATAAAGATTGAAGAATATGAGGAGGTTAATCAAGAGATGGACTCAATCATCAATACCTTCCTATCAAAGATTGAATCCTTTCCCATAGGACATGAAATTGAACCTATTGAAGACAACTCAACACCAAATGAAGTTGGTGATCTCATTGAAGACTCTTCCAATGAATGTGAAGTTGAAATTGAAGTAGATTTCACACAACCTCCCAAGTTTGACTTGATTGATGATGAGAAGGAATCGAAAGAAGTCAACAAGCAAGAAGAAATTGAAAGAAGTTGTCAAGAGGTGGAGATACCCAAAGATGAGCATAAGGAAGTCGACCTCGCATTGTCTAAGTGTGGGGAGGTTTCCCTCCCTAAGTCACCATCCAACACAACATTCAAGTGGGTAAAATCCTTACCCTTAAGCTTCACTTTCTCACTTGGATATGGTTTGATTGAAACGGATGGACAACTTAGAGCTCTTTTTAGAACTAAGAGTAAAAGGGAGTTGTGTAGTGGTTGGAAGTTTGGAATTAGGCTCGTTTAGGTCAACTTTTCAAGGCATAGGGACCGTGATTGGGTGAATGCCACTTCATATGGGTCTAGGAAGAAGACTTGGTGTGCTAAGGAGAGTTCTATGTATCAACTACCCAGAGGGAACATTCATGATGCTCAACTAGAAGATGGGTGTGAAAATAACATATGGGATCCCGGATCGAAGCATGAAAACCAACTATGGGAACTCATTTCTTGGGTAGAACTTTGCCCAAGCTTGGTGAACATGGTTGGAATTTCTGTCAACCATTTGAAGAGCATAGATCCTTGGAGATTCATGGATGAGTATAAGCATAAGACACCATGACAAAAGAGCTTCCCAAATGTCCAACATAAGGACTTAAACTAAAATTGCTAGGTGGGAGACACCCCACCATGATAAACTCTTTCCACTCTCTTTTAGATTCAATTAATAAGTGATTTGAGTTGCCATTGTAGGTAGTTTTTCCTTTCACATACTTGTCTTAATAATTTGGTTGTTGGTTGCTTGTGATACAAGTTTCCTTGCTTATATTTGAAAACCCTTCAAATTCCAAAAATATTTTTGTAATTTTGCCTTGGTGGTCATTTTGGAGTTGTAGGTAGTGTTAGGGAGATTTTTTAGCTGTTTTAGTGTTTGTGAAAAAAATAAAATAAAAAATAAAAAAGAGGCAGGGACGCATACGCATGCTGTACGCGTACGCGTCCATACGCGGATGCAACCCCCATACATTTTCCAGAGAGTTAGGCCAACCTTGTGCAACCACTAAGCTATGTGCTTAAAGGAAGGGACACGTACGCGTGCTGTACGCGAACGCATGCTGTACACGTACGCGTCGATGCGCTGAAACAGTTCCCATACATATGACCTGAGAGTTGTGCCAACTCCGAGCCAACACTATGCCTCTGGCCCAATTCTCAACCCATGCGGACGCGTACTTCACGTGTGCGCGACCATTTATACATCTCCATTCCGCGCTTCAGTGTACGTCACGCTTCCGCGTCCATCCTTACTATCCCCATCCACGCAGACGCGTACAGGACGCGCACGTGTGGATTCAAAAACGTAAACCCATCCACGCGACAACCCAAGCGCAGTCGCGTACTTCACTTTCCCCCTCTAATGTCTCATTCACCTTCTCCTCTCCCCCAACTTACAGCACCTCCATAACCACCCTTTAGAGCTCTGCGCTACCCACCGCCACCATCCGGCGAGCTAATCACCGCCGCCGATCCGCCGCAACCCACCTCTTCTTTTCTCCTCTTCTCTATTTCCCTTCGCCCCTTCTCTCTTCACCCCCTTCCTCTCCGATCATCGCCACAGCCACCAGCAAACCCTCAGCCACCCTCATCATCACTCCTTCTCCCATCTTCTCACACCATCTCTTCCCTAGTTTCTCTCTCTCACCGCACCATGTACCCTGGGCTGCCCCCTGTTTTTCTGCTCCGCCCTTCTGCTCTGCCTGTGCTGCTTCCTGCGCCGCTGCGACGCCCCTTGCGCCACCACCACTACTGGGCGGCGCTGCTGTCTTTCCCCTTCTATTTTTCATTTCAGTTCTGCTTCTGCATTCCAGGTTTCCCCTGCCCTCATTACTCTGTTTCCTTACTTTTTCAATTAATTTTGTTTATTAATCTTAGTTAGTTAGTGATTGATTCTACTTGTTAGGTTTGATAGAGATGCTTGTTGTTAGGTAGTTAGGTTGTGGTTAGAGGATTCTTGGCCTGATAATTACTCTGTTCCTATTTACCTTCTAAACGTATATTTCTTGGTTGTTGTTTGGTGATGTTCTGTGTTAATTTTGTCACTACTTTGCTACCTTTTAACTACTGCCTTACTGAACTTCATTTTTATGATTGAGCTTGCTTCTGCCTGAACTTATGTTTTGATGTATCATATGTGATTTTTGCTGCTTTTTGTTATCCGGGAACGTTCAATTTTCTGCCGGAATGCTGCCCAAATTTCTAGAAATTGTTTTGGTTTTAAACTTGCTACCTAGAATTGAACTCGACACTTTTGGAATTGAGTTTTACTTGACTTACGCCAAGTTCAATTCTTAGGTTACTTTGGTTGGCATTTCCGTGTTTATTTTGTTTCCCATGATATGCATTGAACCTTCCTATGCTTTCATTTTTCAATTTAAATCAAATGCCTTTTGACTCATACTAAGCTCACCATTTGATCTTGACTTGCATTTTTTTCTTGAATATGGTTCATTCTTTTGCAATAATTGGTGCTTTCCACTTGTGTAACCCTTTTGATTCAAAATGGTTTTCAACTTGTTTTTAGTCACACAAAGTGCATTTTAATTTTTGCAACACCGATTATCGTACATTTAGTGGCCATGACATTGATTGATGATTTGCTTTCCATTTACATGCTTTTGTGAAAAATTTCATATTTCATCATCAATGACTGTATCTTCCTCATGAATGCGAGCATGCTTGTTTTCCAAACTTTGTGCATTTTTCTTGATTGAGCCAATAACCGTCATATCACTAATTTTTGAACTAGTTTTCTAACTTCTAACTTGCTTAACATGCTGATTTTTCCTTTTTACTTTCAAACTAACCCTTTTACCATTCTTTTGGGTATGACGCTTATTGAGCTTAATAAACAAGCATTGTGTGTGTATTGCTTGAAGTCTTGGTTTATGGCTTTGATTTGAATTCTGATTGTTGTTGCTTGCATTCCAAGTTTTCATCCCTTTTAACTCACTTCATGCTTACATGTCAATCCTCTTATTTTATGCACATGTCATTCATTGCTTTCTGTTCTTCTACGTGGCTTAATTGTTTATATCCCGTCATATCTGTTTTTCAGGATGGCTGACAGAGGGAAAGCCAAGGTAACTTCTAGAGAGAGGAAGAAACCGCAAACCTCTACTCTTTCTCCTTTCCACGACTATGCCAAGAACCCTCTTAATGATAAGGAGAAAGCCGATCAGTTTCTGCCTTCCCGTGACACAGATAGGTTTCCTAACCTATACTGTGAGCTCTGCTTCCCGAAATACCTGGGGAAGAATCTGAACTTGAGAAGAAACTAGCCCTCCCTGCTGACCTGAGGTGATCTATTGAGACCTGTATTGAGGATATGGGTATGGCTTTTCTTGACCGGGAGCTGGGTAGGGTAAACACAACATGGGTTCAAGAGTTTTACTGCAATCTCTTCAGACATACCCTTGATTCGGTTTCCATACGAGGCACAGAGGCTGCTATTAAGGATGCACTCCACTGCCTGCCCAAGACCGGCGATACAGATGCTTTTATGCAGGCTGAAGTGGAGTTGCATTGTATGACATTCGATTATGATACTTTGAGGGATGTAGTTGCCACCCTGGATGCCCTTTGGATGATGGATTCTAAAAACAAGAAGCCCAAGGGGATGTTATTTGCTCATATGTCTAGGGAGGCCAGGACGTGGCAGCAGATCTTTGCCCATTACGTCATGCCGACCACCCATTTTACCGAGATTCCGGTGGGTATGCTCGTCCTGATCAGCTGTACTATGGAGGGGAAGGAGGTATATTTTCCCGGCTGATCAGGAGGTTTATGTGGCGAGCATACATCCGTAGTACACTTCTATTTCCCACATTGGTCACTCAGATTGTTCAGAGAGCCGGTGTCCCATAGCTTGCAGATGATGTGTCTCCACCTCTTATCGTCCCCGAGAAGGAGGAATTCATTCCGTGGGGACGTGGGTGAATGAGAAGCCTCTATCCCGGTGCCGATCTCAAGTCAGAGCAGCAGCAGCTGGACCATCTTCTTCATCAGCTGCAATAGGTCCATCAGTACCAGCAGCACCTTCAGCACCACCACCACCTACACCCCAGTCGACTTATCTTTTGGTACAACGTCTGTTCCGCTTCATGGAGCGTAGCGAGCACCGCATCATACGACGCCTTGATAGAGTGGATCAGATGTTTGTGGCACTGGGTGTTGATAAACCATTATATTAGGAATTATCTTGTGTTCAATTGAGTGGTTTCATCAAGTCTTTACCCACTTATTCATATGATTTTCATGATTTTACAATTCCTTCCTAGTTTTGTTCTATGGTTGAAAACTTGCTTCCAAAGAAACTTTAATTTGTTTATTTTTATTTTCCTTTATACCATTCAATGCCGTGATCCGTGTGTTAAGTGTTTCAAGCTTCATAGGGCAAGAATGGCTTAGAGAATGGAGAGGAAGCTTTCAAAAATGGAAGGAACACAAGAAACTAAGGAGATGACTAGCGAGCATCGATGCGCACGCATGGCTCACGCTTGCGCGCGATATGGAGAAAATTGCAGCGACGCATGCGCGTGCCTGACGCGTATGCGTGGATTGGAGTTTGCACAAAGACGCGCACGTGTGGATGACGCGTACGAGTGACATGCGCGATCTGCAGAATTAACAGAAAACGCTGTGGGCGATTTCGAGCCGAGTTTTGACCCAGTTTTTGGCCCAGAAATACAGACTAGAGCCAGGGAACGTGCAGAGACTCAAGACACATTCTCATTAGCATAGTTTTAGGTTTTAGATCTGAATCTAGAGAGAATTTACTCTTCCTCTAGGTTTTCTTTACATTCCTAGTTTTATGCTTTTGCTTTGGATATTGAAGAGTCATCACCTCCGTTGAAGATACTATTCTAGTTTATTTCTTTACTTCCTATTTATTTATTCCATATTCTTAATTCTTGATTAGAGTGGTAATTTGATTATTTTGGATTTATTAATGCAAAGGATTACTTTTTTTTTAATTAATTTTCAATCCCTATTTTATTTAATTTATCATGTCTTCTTCTTATATTTTTATGAGCGTTATATTCATGTCAATGGAGTAGACTCCCTACTTGACATGGGGGTTGATTAAGAAAAGACACTTGAGTTGGAATGCTCAAGTGATTAGTTAAATCAGAAGTTTTTGGCTAATTCTGTATTTACTAACGCTAGACCTTCCCAAGGGAGAGGACTAGGATTTGCGAATAAGAGTTAGCTCAATCACTTGACTTTCCTTTATTTAGTAAGGGTTAACTAAGTGAAAATAACAACCTCTTTATACTACATTTGAGAAAATTCTAACAAGGATAGAACTTCCAATTAATCATTCCCCCAGTCAAGGCTTTTTATTTTGAGTAATATAAATTCCTTTTAATTTTCATTGCACTTAATTACAATTGTTTATTTTCTATCACTTAAACTCAAAATCTCTCGGAAAACTCCTGATTAATAAGATAGCACCCTTCTTAGCAACTCGTTGGGAGACGACCTGGGACTCATACTCCCAGTATTTTTATTCTAAATTTTTGTGACACCTTTCTAAATTGATGAGGCAGATTTCAGTTGGTTAAGAGCTATACTCGCAACGCTGTTTTCACATTGACTTCTTAATTGGCCGACTCCTGCCTCACTCACATCAGGCGTTGAGTTAAGCCCTCTTCCTGACTCTCCCGCATCCAACGAGGAGGAGCACGAGGAGGAGCCAGCTCAGCCAGAGGCACCTCCACAGACAGAGGCCTCCCCAGAGGCTCAGCAGCCCCCTGAGGAGCCACAGCCTAAGACCTAGCAGCCAGATGCGACCGTTGACCCCCATTCTGAGCCGGAGCAGTAGCATCGAGGACGATGCTTCATTCTAAGTGTGGGGAGGTCACCATCGTCACCGTCGGTGGATAGCTTTATTTTGGGTGAACATTTCCGGACATTATCTCCTAGTTTATGTTATTTTGCTTTATTTTGCACTCTTTTGGGATTATTGTACATACTAGTATTGTGGATACTTTTATTTTAGTTGTTGCATACTTTTATTTTGGTTATTGCATTTTGTACCTTAGTTGGTAGATATTTCATATTTTTAGTTGGATTTTCTTTAGATAGTTGTTTTAGTTTGTTTTAGCTTTTGGTTGTGATTAGAAAAATATTTTGGATTATTGAGACCTAGTTGACCCTTTTTACATATGAAATTTGTTTTGATTGAAAAAGGGATAAACTAAGGAATTTTTAGCTTTTTCAATCACAACATTGCATTTAGAATAAACTTAGTCAAAATGATGAGATTTTCCATGGAATTTATCTATAGGGCACCAACCCCAATTGATTGGAAAATTTTTGTGGAACTTGCTTGAATTTTATATTTTGTGAAGCATGTTTTGAGCTAAGAATACAAGCTTGTGAGACTTGAGCCTAATGATGTAGTTACATCTTATAACCACTTATTTTCCTTTCTTGTGTGCAATTGTTCTCTTTCTATGATTATGATCCTTGATTTGTTTAATTCTATATGTCCATTATTTCTTGTATTCATGCACTTATATGATTGAGGCCATTGTTTCATTAGCTCACTTACCCAAATAGTCTACCTTTTACCCTCCATTGTAACCAATTTTGAGCCTATGCTTAACCCAATTGTTCTTTCTTTTAGCACATTACAAGCCTAAAGCAGAAAACAATGAAAGTCCCTTATTTGGATCTTTAATTAGCTTAGGCTAGTAAAAGTGTTTATTATTCAAGTTTAGGGAGATTTAGGAACATTGGCTGGGATAAAAGGGTGTTTTGTGTTTATATATTTGGGAATTGGGTGCATACTCATGTATTGATTAAATGTATAGACCTTATGCATTTATGTTCTTGTATGTAGCTTGAAATAAAGAAAAAAATGAGAAAAAGCAAAAGAAAAAGAAAGAAAAAGAAAAAAATAGAAAAAAAGAAAAAGGAAAAGAAAAGTAATAAAAAGGGGACAAAATGCCCCAAAGTAAAGTCCAATAAGAGTCAATGCATAAGTGTTGTGAAATGAAAAAGAAAATGCATGAGTATGTGAAAAAGTGAAGGATGGGTAGTTAGGTTAGCTTTGAATTTGTATAGGTTATTATATAGGTTAGGTGGGAAAGTCTAGGTTAATCAAAGATTCAAATTCTAGTCCACTTAACCATATATGATCCTACCTTGACCCTAGCCCCATTACAACCTTTGAGAAAGTCCTCATGATATTTGTATGCATGCATTGAGTAATTGTTGATTGTTAGATGATGAACAAATTTTTGAAAGCATGATTAGGGGAGAATTGAGTGAATCAACCCCTAAACACTTGAGTGACTAGAGCGGATACACAATGATAAACCCATATTTTATGATATATATATTGTGCTCAATTTAAGTGATTTATTCAACCCTTCACCCACTTATTCATGTAAATTGCATGGTTTTACTTTTCCTTCCTTATTATGTGATATATGTGAAAAACATGTTTCCTATGCTTTAAAAATAATTATTTTAATTACCCTTTATTACCATTCGATGCCGTGATTTGTGTGTTGAGTAGTTTCAGATCTTCTAAGGCAGGAATGACTTAAAGGATGGAAAGAAAACATACAAAAATGGAAGGAAAGCACAAAATGGAGTTTTTGAAGAAACTGGCAGCGACACGAACGCATGGACGACGCGGCCGCATGCCTAGCGCGAAAAAGCAGCGACGCAAACCCGTGACTGACGCGGACTCACGCCTTAAGCAGAACACAGATGACGCGGACGCATGACCGAAGCGAACGCATGATAAGGAAAACTCCAGATGACGCGACCGCGTGACCCACGCGGACGCGTGACAGATGCCACGCACCAGAAACTGCAGAAAACACCCCCAGCGATTTCTGAAACCCTTTTTGGCCCAGATCCAAGTCCAGAAAGCATAGATTAGAGGTTATAAAGTGGGGGAATGCATCCATTCTGGAGGAGACCTTCAATTATTTACTTTTCATAGTTTAGATGTAGTTTTTAGAGAGAGAGGTTCTCTCCCCTCTCTTAGGTTTTAGGATTAGGATTCCTCTTAAGGATTTAGAATTTCAACTCTTCATCAGGTTTAATATTCATTTTACTTTATATTTCTCTTTTACTTTCAGATGCTTTAATGCTCTCATTCAATTACTTATGTTGCCAGATTGATTTATGAACTCTTTATGTTTAGATTGATTTTCTCTTATTAATGCAATTGAGGTATTTCAGATCTAAGATTCTTATTTAGCTTTTTATATTATTGGCTTTAATTGATTAACTAGAAGCTCTTGAGTTATCAACTATCCGTGATTGGTTGTTATGTCGGCTAAATTGACTGGTATTCCACTAACTCTAGTCTTTCCTTAGGAGTTGGTTAGGACTTGGGAATCTAACTAATTAGTTCACTTGACTTTCCCTTGCTTTCATAAGGGTTAACTAAGTGGGATTAACCTCCATTCTCATAGGAGTAACTAGGATAGGACTTCCGAATTTTCATACCTTGCCAAGAGTTTATTTTACAGTTATTTATTTATTTTATTTGTCATTTAAATTACTTCTTCCTTACCTTTAAAACCCCTAATTTACAAAACTCATAACCATTAATAAGAACATACCTCCCTGCAGTTCCTTGAGAAGACGACCCGAGGTTTAAATACTTCGGTTATCAATTTATTTAGGGGTTTGTTACTTGTGACAACTAAAACGTTTGTACGAAAGGATTTTCTGTTGGTTTAGAAGCTATACTTACAACGCGAATACATATTTTTACATTTCTTTACCGATAGAAAAAACTGATCATCAAAATGGCGCCGTTGCCGGAGAACTGCAAACGTGTGCCTTATTATTGGTTATTGTAAATATTTTTCTTTTATTTGTTTTTTTTTTCCTTTTTATTTTTATTAGCTACTATGAATTCTCACCCCTCTCGCTTTGAGTTTGGTTCTAATATTGTTGAAGGGAACGAAAGTTATAGCAGGAACATGCATCAAGGTCAGAGCAATCAAAGATGGATAGAGCCAAGAGGATCTGATCAACCCTTTAGGCAACAACACCCTCCAAGATATCATGGACGAGGACCACTATACAATGCATACCAAGCTAATAGACATAGTGGACCACCTTGCAATTACCAACAAGCCCCACCCTGTGCTTATAGACCATCCTCTCAACGTAGATTTGAACCACCACACTCACAAGTTCCTTTTCACCATTCACCATCATATGACCCTTATCCACCACAATCCCAATCCAATTACTCCCAAGAACCACCACATTCTTATTTTGTACTGGAACGAGTAGAGGAAGCTATGATAGTTGTAGAGGAGGAAGTGGTTGAAGATTTAGGAGATGCTGAACCTCCATGGGAATCAAAAACCGTAAAGGATTCCGCTGAGAAGTTCGAAATTGATGCCAAGGAGGACAGTGCACAACCTCCACAGCATATGCCTTGTGAAAAATTGGACGGAACAGACCAAGAAGTTGATTCCATGGGCACTGATGATCTTGAATCAAGCTCTCCTAATCACGAACTCACATCTGTAACTAAATTCCTTAAGCCTGAAGAACCTTACCCAAGTGAATACGAAGATGACGTCGAGGTAGATTTCTCTCAACCTCTAACGTATGACTTAAGTGATGAGGAAGACATAGAAGACTTTGATCCGGACGCAGTTGCAGCTGAAGAATTTTGCAAAGAGTGGAGTAATTCACAGAAGATTACAAGGGAGTAGAACTTACAGAACCACTGGAAACACCTATCCCAAGGCCATTACCACCTAATACAAGCTTCAAGTGGGTACAATCCTTAACCTTTATCTTTACTTTTCCACTTGAATATGGTTTGCTTGAAACAGATGACCAGCTTAGAGCTCTCTGCGGCTTTAAGAGTAAGAGGGAAATGGCTCGTACTCAAAGCTGGTGTGCAAGGTTTAATAAGGTTCCACGCTTCAATTCGAAGTGCACGGATTGGTACCAAGTTCAATTGAATGGGTCTCGGAAGACGTTTGCTCATCTTGGTGAGAATACAATTTCTAAACCGCCTGGATCGAAGAATATAGATCAAGACAAAGGCGGATTTAAAGGCAAGGTTTGGGATCTTGGAATCTATTATAACATTCGTCACCCCGGGAGCCTGAGATCCTGTTTGAAGTTGCTCAAAAGCTTCACATGCCTAGTTTGGGACCCCGGAGGCTGCTGGCATTCCAAACATTGGTGGAGATTTCTAGATAAATTTAAGCATAAGCCACCATAACGGGAAGCTCATCAACTGTCTAACTTAAGGACTTTAACTAAAAGTGCTAGGTGGGAGACAACCCACCATGGTATGGTCGTTTCTTTTTCAATTCTATTTCGTGTTGTTTGTTTTTATTTTATATTATTTTCATTGAACCTGGAATTACTCATAACATCCATATCATTTTGCATTCTACATACTGCATCAAAAAAAAGGGGAAGGCGTGCGACGCAACCGCATTGCTAACGCGTTCGCGTCAGATGCGAAAACCACCTCCCACGCGTCCGCATCAATCACGCAAACGCGTGATCTGGAAATCGGCGTAAAAATCCAATGCCTAGAAATCTGGGCTGGAATCGTGCGGCTGGTGTGCATTTAGCACAAAACGGCCCATGCGTTCGTGTCCCTGACGCGAACGCGTCACTTGCAAAACACCCATCCCACGCGAAAGCGTGAGCGACGCGTTCGCATCGCGTGGATATTATGGCACCCCAATGGAGACAGAGAGTTGCATTGAAATGACAGTGGAATTGTGCGTATAGCACAATTTCCAGCGACGTGGTCGCATGCCTCATGCGACCGCGTCATTCATCCTTTTACCAATTCCATGCGATCGCGTCACTCATGCGATCGCGTCAACCCCATTCCACCCTAGCCACGCGATCGCGTGCCCCATGCGTTTGCGTGGATTCAAATTCACTAATCCCTATGACGTGAACCCCTACCCCCATCGCGCCCCTATTCTCTCCCCCCCAACCCCCCTCTGCTCCCTCTCTGCTCCCTACCCCAACAACACCACCCCAACCACATCCGACCGCCGCACCACCCCCAACAACCCGGACCCACCGCGACGCCCACCCCTCCCCCTTCTTCCTCCTTCTTCCTTCTCCCCTCTTTTTTTCTTCTCCCCTCCCTTCTCTCCCTTCCACCACCGCAGCCAGCCACCACCACCGTGCCATCACCGCTACGACTCCCACCACCGCCGCCCTCACCCCCATTCTTCTTAAACCACCCCTGTACCCCAACCCTAACCCAGCACCTCCAAACCATCCCTGCCGCCACAACGGTTCGCCGCCGCACCGCCCTACGTCACCGCCGTATTGCCGCCAATACCACCCCACTCCCACCATCTCTCTTAGTTCCATACTTGTGCCTCTAACCACCAGGTTCCGCCGAACGCCACTTTTCTTTTATTTGTAGTTAGTTTCATATTTTTCAGTTTATGTTTAATATTAGGCTAGTTAGAGATGCATGTTTGTAGTGGATTCTAGGTGGTTAGGTAGCTAGGATGTGGTTAGTGGATTTAGGCCTGATAATTGCGCTGTTCGTGCTTCTTGTTTTATCAATTTCATAATTCTGATGTTGCTGTGATGTTAATATTGTTCTTATGCTGTTCTTTACTGTTTCATGCTGCTTTTTACACTGCTTTTTAATGTTCATATTCCGTATATGTAATTGCAACTTTATTTTAATTTATATGAACTATTCTGCTTGCTGTTTATTACCCAGGAACATCCAATTTTAGCCAGAATGCTGCCCAATTTTCTGTAAATTGTTTTGATTTTCATTCATATTTTAGTTTTGGCAATTTGAATTTGGAATTACTTAGCTTTTCCCAAACCACTTCATGAATGCACGGGCCAGCATTCTTATTTAATAAATTGCACTTTTGATGATTCGATTTTAATTTTTTACTATTTTTATATCTTTATGAATCATCATCACTAACCTGATATTTTTGAATATGAGTTGACTAGTCTTTCAATTTGTGTATTTCTTGTTACTTAGGAAACATTTCTCAACACCACTTACTTTGATTTTTTCCTCCTAACTCACTGCTTTCCACTTTTTCACTTTTCACCACTTTTAAATTTCTAACTTCTCCCTTTTCTTTTTAACTAACTCCTTCAACTTTTTACTTCATGGCATGATTATTGTTTTTCCTATTTAACAGGTATTCTACTAATAACATATTTTGGATTGTAATTTCTCATATCAGCTTTTTAACTCCGAAACAATCCAAAATGCACAATTATTCAACTCATTTTATAATTCTACTGCTCCTTTCCACTATGTGCTTATCTTGTTATTTGCCTACTTGTTTTCCTATTTTTATTATATCCTAGATTTCTATTTTTCAGGATGTCTGACCCTCAACGTAAAGGAAAAGGCAAAGCCACAACTGGTAAACGGAAAAGAGGTGAATCCTCTATGTCTATCCTGGACATTATGCATGATGACTCTTGGCGGGAAAAGCACTTTACCCTGCAGGAGAAGGCTGACCAGCTCCTCCCTACCAATGATCCTATTAAATTTACAAACAGATACTGTGAGCTAAAGTATCCAGTGTTTGCCACCTCCAGAAACCTGTACTTGGAGCAGACTCTGAAAATTCCAGAAGAACTACAGCAGTACACTTCCAATCAGAACAAAGAAAGAGGCTGGTTCTTCTTGGAGAGAAACTTGACAGAGGTCAATGCTTCCTGGGTAAGAGAGTTTTACTGTAACTATTTCAAGACTTCCCTGGATGTAGTGCACCTCAGAGGGAAACAGATACTAGTCACCAAAGAAGCCATTGAGGATATTCTACAGCTTCCGCCTAAGTCAGATCAGCCTAACGGTTACCAAAAGGCTGAAGAGGACATGCGCTTTCTAAGATTTGACTGGGATGCTATCAAGCAAAGGATAGCCCTTGACCCTACTGTCCCATGGGTTATGGGAAAGAACACCGCCATGCCTAAGGGAATCAAGCTGATGTATCTGAATGATGAGGCTCGGCTCTGGCACCAGATCCTGAGCAACTTTGTTATGCCGAGCACTCATGAGACGGAGCTGCCTGCTACTATGATCACCCTTCTCTGGTGTGTGCTGGAGGGTAAGGGCCTGTATCTGCCACGATTCATCCAGCACTTTATGGCCAGGGTCCATGTCAGAGGCACTCACCCTTTCCCATATCTGATTACCCAGCTAGGCCATCGAGCTAACGTGCCTCGGGAGCTTGCTGATGAGAAGCCACCTGCTGCGGACTGCAAGAAGATAATCCCTCACAGCAGGAAGTTTCAGGCTTTAGGCTACAGACCTCCATTCCTGACCGCTTCTGATGAGACACCCACGCCTTCAGCTGCCCCTTCTTCTTCCACTACTGCACCAGCCCCACCCACTGCACCTCCACCTGCCTCAGAGCCCATTTACCACCTCGTGCACCACTTATTCCAGCAGTTGGACCAGATGGAGCGCCGCAACAAGCGGCGATATGAGAGATCTGAGCGTCGCAACAAGCGACGCTATGAGCACCTCAAGATGATGATCCGATCTGGCAGCGACTTCCCCTCCGAGCCTGACACACCATCAGAGCCATCTGAGGAGGAGGCAGACGAGCATGAGGAGGAGACCCATCCACAGAGAGAGGCCGAACAGGCAGGCTCAGAGCAGGCTGCGCTACAGCAGGAGGAGCCACACCAGATACAGGATGCGGATCCAGAGATTCCTATCCATACAGAGCCTCCACTACTGCAGACAGATCCTCCTACCCTCATCCAGTCCGTAGACCCTCAGGCCACCACAGAGACTCCAGCAGCCCATCCTTCTGGTGATGACACCCCTTCACACCCAGCTTGAGTGAGCATCAAGGACGATGCTTTATTTTAAGTGTGGGGATGTAGCCATCCCTGGCATATCTTTTTGGTGAACCACTACAGACTCTTTTTATCTTATTTTATTTATTTTTTTCTGTATTTTTATCTTTATTTTTACTTTTTAGTACTTATACATTGTTCTTTTGCTATATTTTTACTTTATTTCCACATTTTGCACTTTAGTCTATATTTTAGCCATTTAGTTTAGTTTGCAATTCTAAACTTATTAGTTATAGAATATGTGGATTAATTAGTATAGTTTACTCTTTTAGCATATGATAGTTTGGTTTAAATTGAAAATAAAAAGGAAGTAAACTAGAGACTTTAACATAATCAAAACAATCCACACACCTTGTATATATAGCATTACATGTTAGTTAGTTAATAACATTTCATCAAGGAACAACACTAAAACTTTAAAGGCACCCTAAGATTTACATTGAGAATAATGGAAACTCTTAATTTTTACTTGCATGACATGTATAACTGATATATGATTTTTGAGCTAGAGAACACAGAGCCTGTGAGTTTTGAGCTTAACTGTATGGTTACATTCAAACCATAATTTTTATTCCTATGTGTTTTGCCCTTCTTTTTCATTCTGGTGTTCTTTACCTTGTTTTAATCTATATGTCCAATTATAGAGTATAGATACATACTAAGAGATTATTGAGGCCATCATTTGAATTTTCCTCACTTATCCCGAATTAGCCTACCTTTTACATCACCCTTGTTAGCCTCCTTGAGCTTTTTAATCCCCTCTTGTTCTATAAACCACATTACTAGCCTTAAGCAGAAAAACAAAATAAAAATCCCAAGTTAAGTCCTTGGTTAGCTTAAGATAGAAATTGTGTATTGTTTAAGTGTCGGGAACTTTATGGGAACATGGATAATAGAAACAAAGGTAGAAAGTTAAAAAGAATAAAGATGTTTCAAAATAAAAATTTGGGAAGCATGCTCATGTGAAATCAAAATAATTGAATTACCATGTACATTAAAAAAAATCAATGCACATGTGACAAAGTTAAGTTTAATGCATGAGTTTGCACTACAAAGTGGAAAATTTTGGGCAAATAGGTTAAGAAACTTTGATTTATGAAATATGTATGTTAGGTGAGATCTTAGACCAATCAAGGATTCACTTATTAGCTCACTTGGCCTTATACATATATCCTTACCTTTAGCTTGGCCCCATTACAACCTTGGAAAAGACCTCATGATTTTTGTATGTCTGTATTCTATAATTGTTGATTGGTTAGATGAAGAACAAAGTTATAGAAAGTAAGGATAAAAAGAAGAATAGAGTGATTAGCCCAATAAACACTGAGTGACTAAAGAGTAACACAAAATCTAGTGAGGGTTCAATAGCTCATTGACGTTAGGTTTTTTGCCAGTAAAGAATTTCATAAAAACAGTCGCGTTGTAGATATAGTCTCTAAACCGACAGAAATCCCTTCGTACAAACGTTTTGGTTGTCACAAGTAACAAACCCTTTTGAAATTGATAACTGAGTATTCAAACCTCGGGTCGTCTTCTCAAGGAATTGCAGGGAGATATGTTCTTATTATTGGTTATGAGTTTGTAAATTGGGGTTCTGGAGTTTGGGCAATGCGCACAGGTATATTTTCAAGCAATAAAAATAAATAAATAACCGTAAAATAAACTCTTGGCAAGGTATGAGAACCGGAAGTCCTATCTTGGTTATCCTTATCAATTGTGATAAGAATTGGATTTTTCTCCCACTTTGTTAACCACTAACTATGAAGGTAAGTTAAGTTGATGAATTAATTCTGATTCCTCAAGTCCTAGTCTTTCCTTAGGAAAAGTTAGAGTTAGTGGAACTCGAATTAATTCTTGAAGAATTCTAATTTTCAATCAACAATGAGTTTGATAACTCAAGAGTCTCCAATTATTTAACCAAAGCCAAAAGGGAATAAAGTCTACCTGAATGAAAATAACTTGGATAAACACAGAGCATTAATAAATTAAGGAGAGCAATCATAAGTCTGAAATACCTCAAATTATATTAAATAAAATATTCAAATCATAACATGGAAAAGTTCATAAATTAAATTGGAAAATAAATAAAAATAAAGAACCTGGGATTGAGAGTCACTCCTAAAACTAAGAGAAGTCCTAAATCCTAATCCTAAGAGAGAGGAGAGAACCTCTCTCTCTAAAATATACATCTACTCCTAAAATTGTGAATATGAGAGCTTGTCTATGAATGGATGCAATCCCCCACTTTATAGCCTCTAATCTGTGTTTTCTGGGCCGCGAACTGGGTCGAAAACAACCCAGAAATCGCTGGAGAAGAATTCAAACACGCTGATTTCTGTCACTGCGACACGGCCGCATAGAGCACGTGATCGCGTCGCCTAGCGTCAGAGCAACTATGGCATATTATATATCAAATCGAAGCCTCAGACGTTAGCTTTCCAATGCAACTAGAACCGCATCGTTTGGATCTTTGTAGCTCAAGTTATGACTGTTTGAATGCGAAGAGGTCAGGCTGATAGCTTTGCAGTTTCTTCAACTTCTTGTATTCCTTCCACTTTTGCATGCTTCCTTTCCATCCTCTAAACCATTCCTGCCCTATAATCTCTGAAATCACTTAACACACATATCAAGGCATCTAATGGTAATAAGAGAGGATTAATAATAAGCAAATATAAGATCAAAAAAGCATGTTTTCAATCAAAACACATAATTATGAAGGAAATTATAAAACCATGCAAATAGTATGAATAAGTGGGTAAAGAGTTAATAAAAACCACTCAATTGAGTACAAGATAAACCATAAAATAGTGGTTTATCAACCTCCCCACACTTAAACAATAGCATGTCCTCATGCTAAGCTCAAGAGAAACTATAAAGGTGAAGAGGAATGATAGAATGTACGAAATGCAACCTACCTATATGAATGCAACTACATGCAAAAATATTTCTACCTACTTGGTTAAAAGCAAATAAGTTCTCCAAGACAAACATAAATCAGATTTCACTAATTCAAATTATACAATAAGAGACAAGTAAACTTGTAAGAAGAAAGCTCATGAAAGCAGGGAACATAGAATTAAGCACTGAACCCTTACTGGTAGTGTATATCACTCTAGTCTCTCAAGTGTATAGGGTTAATCACTCTACTCTTCTCTTAATCATGCTTTCTAAACCTTGTTCTTCATCTAACCAATCAACAAATATTTAATGTACCAATGCAAATATCATGAGGTCTTTTTAGGGTTGTAATGGGGTTGAGGTAAAGGAAAGGGTATATATAAGGCTAAGTGAGCTAGTAAAGTGAATCCTTGATTAGTCTAAGATCTCACCTAACATATACATACTTTATACGATTTTAAAATACTTTACCTAACTACCCAAATTTTTCCCACTTTTGTATTACATGCTCATGTATCAAACTTATTTTCGAATTTTGTCCAATGTGCATTGATTCTTTTTATTTTGCATTTGGGGTAATATATTTTTTTCATTTTTTCTTTTCTTCTTCTTCTTCTTCTTTTTTTTGTATCCCCTTATTTAATTACTTAATATATTTTTCCTCAATGCACATGGTAATTTAATTATTTTGATTTCACATGAGCATGCTTTCCAAATTTTCAAATAACTTATTCAATTTAATTCCCTACTTTCTCATATCATCCCATGTTCCCATAAAATTTCCCACACTTAAATTTTACACAATATCTATCTTAAGCTAACCAAGGATTCAACTTGGGATTCTTATTTTGTTTTTCTGCTTAAGGCTAGTAATGTGGTTATAAATCAGAAGGGATTTAAAAGCTCAAGGGGGCTAACAAGGGTGATGTAAAAGGTAGGCTAATTTTGGGATAAGTGAGCTAAAATCAAACAATGGCCTCAATCATATGCAAGCATGTAAATACACTAAATATTGGACATATAGAATGGAACAAAAAATAGATTACAATCATAGAGAAGGAAACACACAGGAATAAAATATTTATGGTTAAATAATGTAACCATATATATAAGCTCAAATCTCACAGGTTGTGTGTTCTTTGGCTCAAAAACCATGTTCCAAATACAACTGCAAATAAGTTTTAACAAAAAATTTTTAAATTAAATTAGTGAAATTTCTCTCAAAAAAATAGGGTCTCAAAAGAAATTTATTACTTTAACCAAGTAGTAACTAAATGCATAAAATCAAATAAACATGCAAATGCAACAACTAATTTAACAAAAAAAATTTAAACATTGGTGTTGAAACAGAAAGGTACTAACCCATGGAGATCGGTATCGACCTCCCCACACTAAAAGATTGCACCGTCCTCGGTGCATGCTGAGATTTGTAGGTGGACGGGTTGTTTCAACTGTTGCTTTTCGCTATAGATTGTGCAGATTGACTTGCTTGTCTCCCCATGTAAGCGTCTTCCTGTTCTCTTCCTGGTGGCCATCCTGAAAGAAAAAGAGAAGAAAGGTAACCCAATAATAGAGATAAGAAAATAAATAAAGTATGGTTGGGTTAATTCCAAATGATAAGGGTCTCATTTACATGGAAGCTTCAACATGTACGTGAGAAAATAATATAAGCACATGGCATACCAGCGGTGCAAAATTTGTAACAATGGAGAAGAGAGTGGGGAAAGAGAGATAATATAAATTCATGTCAATGCAAGAGTAATACAGATATAAAAGATTTGCATTGATTTAAATAATATTACTCAATAAGAATGAAACAAGTCACTAAGCACCAAGAAAATACCAGAAAAGATGTAACAGTTGAATAAGAACATTTGAACACCAATAATAATTTTAAAAATATGTAATGAATGAAAGTATGCAAATAAATTAAATAAAATAGAATGGAAGTGAGAGAAAATAAGAAACCAAGAAGAAAGAAATAAGAAAAGATAAGAAAAATAAGGATTAGAGAAAAAAAGATAAGAAATTTGGCTGATCTGGATATTCTGTGCACCGCTTGTGACGCGGACGCGTGAGTGACGTGGTCGCGTGGTGCGCGATAAGATCAGGTGACGCGGACGCGTGGGTCACGCGATCGCGTGGCCTGTTTTGTGCGATTGGCGCAAGTGCAGCCTTGCGGTCGCGCAACTCTCTGTTCGAAACTCTTTTTGCCAAAAATCTGGGTGACGCAATCGCGTGGTTGACGTGGTCGCGTGGGTGGCCATCTTTTGAAAATGACGCGGCCGCGTGGAGCACGCGTTCGCGTGGTAGGGCTTGGGCTTCCAGCACGAGTCCAGCCCAACTCCAACTCAACTTTCTGCCATACACCCATTTACGTCGACTTCTCAGAGCCACGCGGTCGCGTGGGTGCCGCGATCGCGTGGATTAATTTGTGCCATTAGCGCGCCTCCAGCCACGCTTTCGTGTGACTCTCTGTTCATCCTCATTTTCTTCCAAACGCACATACGACGCGGACGCGTCGCGTGCGAAAATCCTTTTTTTTTTGTAATCTGAAAAATGCATAATGTAGTGTTAATATGAATGTGATGTAAAACTCCAGGTTCAATATAACAAAATAAAATTTAAAAACAAACAAAACTAAATAAAATTAAAATTGAGAAAGGAATAATTATACCATGGTAGGTTGTCTCCCACCTAGCACTTTTAGTTAGAGTCCTTAAGTTGGACATTTGGTGAGTTTCCTATTATGGTGGCTTGTGCTTGAACTCATCCAGGAATCTCCACCAATGTTTGTATCTCCAGTAACCTCTGGGATCCCAAACTAGGCACAGAAAGCCTTCAAGTAAGTTAAAGCAAGTGACCAGGCCCCAAGAGTGGTTATTGATAGAATAGATTCCGGGGTCCCAAACCTTGCCCTTGCACCCGTCTTTTGGTTGAGCAATATTGTTCCATCCGGGTGGCAAGCAGTCTGAATTCTCACGTAAGCGGCCAAACAACTTCCTAGACCCATTCAGTTGAGCTTTACACCAACCTTTGCATTTAAACTTAAAGCTTCCAACCATGATGAACCTTGTAGGACAATTCTTACCACTGACCATCTTCCTCTTACTCTTAATGCCACAAAGAGCTCTAAGTTGACCATCCATCTCCAGTAGCCCATATTCAAGTGGGATTAGAAAGCTAAAAGATATAAAATTTACCCACTTGAATGTTGTGAAGGATGATGGCAACTTAGGGGGAGGTATTTTCAATGAAATTGCAAGCTCCACTCCCTTGTGCTCTTCTCTAATAATTACCACCTCTTTGCAAGCTTCTTCAATTTCAATCTCTTCCTCTTGGTAGCTTTCTTCCAATTCAATCTCCTCTTCATTACTTTCCAAGGGCATGGGAGGTTGTGCTTCTTCTTTTTGAATCACCATCTCTTGATCAACCTCTTCTAAGTCTTTAACTGTGATATGCTTTGGAGGTTGTACACCCTCCTTAGCATCAATTTCAAACGTCTTGAAAGGGGGTTCTATGACTGGACTTTCCCATGGAGGTTCTGCATCTCCTAAGTCTTCAACCACTTCTTCTTCTTCAATAATTCCGGCTTCCTCCACTTGTTCCAGTACAAAGTCATGTTCCGTACTGTTCACTGGAGTTTCTAGTATCTCCTTCATGCTACGTTCTTCATTAGATTGTCCACATGAATCCATGGGGGTTCCTTGAGTGTCCGAACGTCAGGAAGCTAATTGAATTATCGCTTGCTCCAATTGACGAATGGTTGCATGGAATCGATTCACTGTTTCCTTGAAACGATCCTTTGTCTCTTGATGCACTCGGCTTTCATAAATAGGATCATAGTGCTCTTGGATTGATGGATATCGAGATGGTGAATATTGAAGTGGTGGTTGAGGGTTAGGGTCATATGGAGGTGAATGGCAGAAAGGGGCTTGTGAGTTTGGTGGTCCAAAGTTATATTGAGGAGGGGGTTCATAGGCATATGGTGGTGGTTGTTGATAATCAAAAGATTGCTCACCATAGCCATTGCCTTGATATGCATCACAGAATGGTTGTTGATAGTCCATTGGAGGTGGTTGTTGCCATGAGGGTTGATCAAATCCTTGTGGCTCCTCCCATCTTTGATTCTTCCAACCTTGATGTCTGTTCTCATTATAGTTTCCATTCCTAACAACAACATTGGAATCAAACTTGAAGCGAGAGAGGTGAGAACTCATACTTAGTTAATAAAAATTTAAAAACAAAAATAAAAGCAAATTTTAAATTCAAATTTTTGAATTTGAAAATTAAAATTTGAATTTTGAATTTTTTTTAAAATTGAAATTTGAAGATTAAAATTTGAAAATTTTTTTTTTAAAAATTAAATTTTAAATTTTGAAAATTAAATTTTTAAAATTGAAAATTGAAAATTGATTTTTTTTAAATATTTACAATAACCAATAATAAGGCACACGTTTGCAATTCCCCGGCAACGGCGTCATTTTGATGAGAGAACTTTTTCGTGGTCTAGAAATTACGGATAAATCCTCGTTGCAAGTATAGTTTCTAAACATTCAAAAGTCCTTTCATACAAATGTTTTGGTTGTCACAAGTAACAAACCCCTTTGAAATTGATAACCGAGTATTCAAACCTCGGGTCGTCTTCTCAAGGAATTGCAGGGAGGTATGTTCTTATTATTGGTTATGAGTTTGTAAATTGGGGTTCTGGAGTTTGGGCAATGCGCACAGGTATATTTTCAAGCAATAAAAATAAATAAATAACTATAAAATAAACTCTTGGCAAGGTATGAGAACCGAAAGTCCTATCCTAGTTATCCTTATCAATTGTGATAAGAATTGGATTTTTCTCCCACTTTGTTAACCTCTAACTATGAAGGTAAGTTAAGTGGATGAATTAATTCTGATTCCTCAAGTCCTAGTCTTTCCTTAGGAAAAGTTAGAGTTAGAGGAACTCAAATTAATTCTTGAAGAATTCCAATTTTCAATCAACAATGAGTTTGATAACTCAAGAGTCTCCAATTATTTAACCAAAGCCAAAAGGGAAGAAAGTCTACCTGAATGAAAATAACTTGGATAAACACAGAGCATTAATAAATTAAAGAGAGCAATCATAAGTCTGAAATACCTCAAATTATATTAAATAAAATATTCAAATCATAACATGGAAAGGTTCAAAAATTAAATTGGAAAAATAAATAAAAATAAAGAACCTGGGATTGAGAGTCACTCCTAAAGCTAAGAGAAGTCCTAAATCCTAATTCTAAGAGAGATGAGAGAACCTCTCTCTCTAAAAACTACATCTACTCCTAAAAGTGTGAATATGAGAGCCTGTCTATGAATGGATGCAATCCCCCACTTTATAGCCTCTAATATGTGTTTTCTGAGCCGCGAACTGGGTCGAAAACAGCCCGGAAATTGCTGGAGAAGAATTCAAACACGCTGATTTCCGTCACTGCGACGCGGGCGCATGGAGCACGCGGTCGCGTCACTTAGCTTCAAGGCAACTATGACATATTATATATCAAATCAAAGCCCTGGACGTTATCTTTCCAACGCAACTAGAACCGCATCATTTGGACCTCTGTAGCTCATGTTATGACTGTTTGAATGCGAAGAGGTCAGGTTGACAACTTTGCAGTTTCTTCAACTTCTTGTATTCCTTCCACTTTTGCATGCTTCCTTTCCATCCTCTAAACCATTTTTGCCCTGTAATCTCTGAAATCACTTAACACACATATCAAGGCATCTAATGGTAATAAGAGAGGATTAATAATAAGCAAATATAAGATCAAAGAAGCATGTCTTCAATCAAAACACATAATTAGGAAGGAAATATAAAACCATACAAATAGTATGAATAAGTGGGTAAAGAGTTAATAAAAACCACTAAATTGAGTACAAGATAAACCATAAAATAGTGGTTTATCACTCATCACCATATATCTCTTCTTAAATTGTTAATTGTCTTGCAAGTTTGTAAAATATTTTACCCATCTCAATTGTAAAAGTGCTTTAACAATATCTAGGGTTTGGCTATGTATATATGATTCCTTGAGGATGTGAATTAATTTAACTACGTATAAGTTTTATATACAAGTGAATAACAATTAGAATTTCATGATTCATTTAGGTAGTTGCATTTAGGATAGATTGCATTGTATGAGATTCCACCACTTTAACCTTACCTTACTCTTTATCTTGGACTTAGCATGAGGACATGCTATTGTTTAAGTGTGGGGAGGTTGATAAACCCATATTTTATGATATATATTGTGCTCAATTTAAGTGATTTATTCAACCCTTCACCCACTTATTCATGTAAATTGCATGGTTTTACTTTCCCTTCTTTATTATGTGATATATGTGAAAAACATGTTTCCTATGCTTTAAAAATAATTATTTTAATTACCCTTTATTACCATTCGATGCCGTGATTTGTGTCTTGAGTAGTTTCAGATCTTCTAAGGCAGAAATGACTTAAATGATGAAAAGAAAACCTACAAAAATAGAATGAAAGCACAAAATGGAGTTTTTGAAGAAACTGGCAGCGACGCAAACGCATGGACGACTCGGCCGCATGCCTAGCGCGAAAAAAGCAGCGACGTGAACGCGTGACTAACGCGGATGCGCGCCTTAAGCAGAACACAGATGATGCGGACGCATGACCGAAGTGAACGCGTGATAAGGAAAACTCCAGATGATGCGACCGCGTGACCCACGCGGACGCGTGACAGATGCCACTAACCAGAAACTGCAGAAAACACCTCCAGCAATTTCTGAAACCCTTTTTGGCCCAAATCCAAGTCCAGAAAGCACAGATTAGAGGTTATAAAGTAGGGGAATGCATCCATTCAGGAGGAGACCTTCAATTATTTACTTTTCATAGTTTAGATGTAGTTTTTAGAGAGAGAGGTTCTCTCCTCTCTCTTAGGTTTTAGGATTAGGATTCCTCTTAAGGATTTAGAATTTCAACTCTTCATCAGGTTCAATATTCCTTTTACTTTATATTTCTCTTTTACTTTCAGATGCTTTAATACTTTCATTCAATTACTTATGTTGCCAGATTGATTTATGAACTCTTTATGTTTAGATTGATTTTCTCTTATTAATGCAATTGAGATATTTCAGATCTAAGATTCTTATTTAGCTTTTTATATTATTGGCTTTAATTGATTAACTGGAAGCTCTTGAGTTATCAACTATCCGTGATTGGTTGTTATGTCGGCTAAATTGACTGGTATTCCACTAATTCTAGTCTTTCCTTAGGAGTTGGCTAGGACTTAGGAATCTAACTAATTAGTTCACTTAACTTTCCCTTGCTTTCATAAGGGTTAACTAAGTGGGATTAACCTCCATTCTCATAGGAGTAACTAGGATAGGACTTCCGAATTTTCATACCTTGCCAAGAGTTTATTTTATAGTTATTTATTTATTTTATTTGTCATTTAAATTACTTGTTCCTTACCTTTAAAACCCCCAATTTACAAAACTCATAACCATTAATAAGAACATACCTCCCTGCAGTTCCATGAGAAGACGACTCGAGGTCTAAATACTTTAGTTATCAATTTATTTAGGGGTTTGTTACTTGTGACAACCAAAACGTTTGTACGAAAGGATTTTCTGTTGGTTTAGAAGCTATACTTACAATGCGAATACATATTTTTACATTTCTTTACCGATAGAAAAAATCGATCGTCACACATTCGGTGAGAGTTCGATGGCTCAACTACATGTTTTCACCATAATCATTCTTATTCATGCAATTTTGTAAATCTTTTTGATAATTCAATACAATTATGGGTTGGATTTGATTCCTATTGCTTTAGCCCTTATGCTTACATATGTTCTCTTGGAAGTTGATTTGTTTTGACCAAGCATTTGCATTTATATAGATAAGTTGCATTTAGATAGTTTGCATATAGTTTAGTTGCATTGAATAAATGTCATACCCCTTGTTTCCTTCTTGGTTTAGCATGAGGACATGCTAAGGTTTAAGTGTGGCGAGGTTGATAAACCCCATTTGTAGGGTTTATCTTGTGTTGAATTTAGAGAATATTGTTAACCTTTTCTCACATTTATTCAATAAAATAGCATGATTTTGTGATTGTCTCCTAATTTGTGCTTAAGTGTGAAAACATGCTTTTTAGATCTTTAATTTGATAGTTTTAATCTCCTTTTGATTCCACTAGATGCCTTGATGTGTTTGTTAGTGATTTCAGATTGAAAAGGGCTAGGAATGGATCAAAGGAGTGAAGAGAAAGCATGCAAAGCGGAGAAATCATGAAGAGCCAAAGATTTGGGATGCGCCCATGGACGCGCGCGTGCACTAGACGCATACGCGTGGATTGCACAATACTTCAAGGACGCGTACGTGTGCTGTACGCGTACGCGTCGATGTCCGCACGTGACTTCTTTAAAGAAATCGTGCCTAGCAATCTCTGAAGAGCTTTTGGCCTAAATTGGAGTTGAATCTTGGCGGGAAAAGGCTAAAAGACCAAGGAGTGAAGGGGAATCATTCATTCATTCCATCTTTAGCACATTACACACTTGAGATCGAGTTCTAGCTTGGTTTTCTAGAGAGAGAAGCTCTATCTTCTCTCTAGAATTAGGATTAGGTTTAGGTTAGAATTTCTTAGATCTAGGTTTTAATCTTTGCTTTCATCTACTTCTACCTTTCAATTCCTTGTTTCTACATCTTGCTCTTCTGTTCCCTTGTTGTAATTTCTTCTATTTTGTTTCTATACTTTGTTGTGGATTTACTCTTGTTCTTTTATTTTCTTTTAATGCAATTTGAGGTAATTCATGTTAATTGTGTTTTCCTTGACTGTTGTTGTTAATTCTTTTGCATTTAATTGTTGTTAGAATTCATTCTTGTTGTCAATTTACTATGCTTTCCTTTTATGCCTTCTAAGTGTTTCATAAAATGCTTGGTTGGACTTTAGAGTAGAATTTTATGTTCTTGGCTTGGAATGGTAACTTAGGAATTCTTGAGTTACTAATGTCGATGTAACTGATGATTGGGAGTGACGAACGGTTTTTCTATCGGTAAATAAATTTACAAAAATAATCGCATTGCAAGTATAGTTTCTAAACCAACAGAGAATCCTTTCGTACAAAAGTTTTGGTTGTCACAAGTAACAAAACCCAATAAAATTTATAACCGAAGTATTCAAACCTCGGGTCATCTCTCAAGGAATTACAAGGAAGTATGATTTATTATTGTTTATGGAAAAAGGTATATTTTTGGGTTTTTGAAATAAGGAACAGGAAAATAAACTGGCAACAATTAAAGTAAATTAATAACTAGAAAAACTCTTGGCAAGGTATGAGAACTGGAAATCCCATCCTAGTTATCCTTATCAGGTGTGATGAGAATTGTTTATCGCTCCCACTTAGTTAACCCTTACTAAATAAAGAAAATTCAAGTGGACTAATTAATTTGATCCTCAAGTCCTAGTCAACTCCTGTGGAAAGACTAGCTTTAGAGCGATCCAAATCAATCAGCAATTCCCAAATCTCAATCAACTGTTGAGTTTGACAACTCAAGTGTTACCAATTACTTAACCAAAGCCAAAAGGAGAAAAATCTAAATTAAATTGAAAGCATCATAAATAGACTAAAACAATCATAAATCTGAAATACCTCAAATTGCATTAAATAGAATATTCAAATCTTAACATGAAGAGTTCATAAGCCAATTGGAAAGATAAATAACAATTAAAGTAATAGAATAAACAAAAGTAGAAAACAATTTAAAGGAATATTGAACCTTGGATGAAGAGAAATAGCCTAATCATAATAGAAATCCTAAATCCTAATCCTAAATCCTGAGAGAGAGGAGAGAGCCTCTCTCTCTAAAAACTACATCTAAAACCTCAAATTGTAAATTATGAAAGTTGTATGAATTGTTGTTATTGATTCTCCCATTCTCTGGCTTCTATTATGTGTTTCTAGGCTTGGATTTGGACCGAAAAGGGCCCAGAAATCGCTGGGGGCGATGGTGCACGAAATTGTGATCATCAATGGCGCCAACATCATGGTACGCACAATTGTAATCTCAACTCTTTGTCACAACTCCGCACAACTAACCAGCAAGTGCACTGGATCGTCCAAGTAATAAACCTTACGTGAGTAAGGGTCGATCCCACGGAGATTGTCGGCTTGAAGCAAGCTATAGTCATCTTGTAAATCTCAGTCAGGCGGATTCAAATGGTTATGGAGAATTGATAATTAAAATATGAATAAAACATAAAATAAAGATAGAGATACTTATGCAATTCATTGGTAGGAATTTCAGATAAGCGTATGGAGATGCATTGTTCCTTCTGAACCTCTGCTTTCCTATTGCCTTCTTCCAATCATTCATACTCCTTTCCATGGCAAGCTTTATGTTGGGCATCACCGTTGTCAACGGCTACTTCCCGTCCTCTCAGTGATATTGGTCCAAATGCATTGTCACCGCACAGCTAATCAGTTGTTGGTTCTGGATCATGTTGGAATAGGATCCATTGATCCTTCTGCGTCTGTCACTACGCCCAACACTCGCGAGTTTGAAGCTCGTCACAGTCATCCCTTCCCAGATCCTACTCGAAATACCACAGACGAGGTTCAGACTTTCCGAATCTCAGGAATGACCGCCAATGATTCTGGCCTATACCACGAAGGTTCTAATCTTAGATTAGAAACCCAAGAGATACACATTCAAGCTTGTTTGCATGTAGAACGGAAGTGGTTGTCAGGCACGCGTTCATAGGTGAGAATGGTGATGAGTGTCATGGATTATCACATTCATCATGTTGAAGAACGAATGGATATCTTAGAACAGAAATAGGCTTGAGTTGAATAGAAAAATAGTAGTACTTTGCATTAATTCATGAGGAACAGTAGAGCTCCACACCTTAATCTATGGTGTGTAGAAACTCCACCGTTGAAAATACATAAGTGAAAATAGTCTAAGCATGGCCGAATGGCCAGCCTCAAAGGTCTAAGGACTAAACGCCCCAAGATGAAAATACAATAGTAAAAGGTCCTATTTATAGAAAACTAGTAACCTAGGGTTTACAGAAATCACTAAGTGATGCAGAATCCACTTCAAGGCCCACTTGGTGTGTGCTTGGGCTGAGCGTTGAAGCTTTCACGTATAGAGGCTTTTCTTGGAGTTAAACGCCAGCTTTGGTGCCAGTTTGGGCGTTTAACTCCAGCTTTTATGCCAGTTCTGGCGTTTTGACGCCAGAATTTCTATGCTAAATTAGAACGCCAGTTTGGGCCATCAAATTGGGCTTCTGTGGCTCCAGAAAATCCACTTCGAGTGCAGGGAGGTCAGAATCCAACAGCATCTGCAGTCCTTTTTCAGCCTCTGAATCTGATTTTTGCTCAGGTCCTTCAATTTCAGCCAAAAAATACATGAAATCACAGAAAAACATACAAACTCATAGCAAAGTCTAGAAATGTGATTTTTAATTAAAAACTAATAAAAATATAATAAAAACTAACTAAAATATACTAAAAACATACTAAAAACAATGCCAAAAAGCGTATAAATTATCCGCTCATCACAACACCAATCTTAAATTGTTGCTTGTCCCCAAGCAACTGAAAATCAAATAGGATAAAAAGAAGAGAATATACAATGAATTCCAAAAATATCTATGAAGATCAGTCTTAATTAGATGAGCGGGGCTATTAACTTTTTGCTTTTGAATAGTTTTGGCATCTCACTTTATCCTTTGAAGTTCAGAATGATTGGCTTCTATAGGAACTCAGAGTTCAGATAGTATTATTGATTCTCCTAGTTCAGTATGTTGATTCTTGAACACAGTTACTTTATGAGTCTTGGCCGTGACCCTAAGCATTTTGTTTTCCAGTATTACCACCAGATACATAAATGCCACAGACATATAACTGGGTGAACCTTTTCAGATTGTGACTCAGCTTTGCTAGAGTCCCCAATTAGAGGTGTCCAGAGCTCTTAAGCACACTCTTTTTGCTTTGGACCACGACTTTAACCGCTCAGTCTCAAGTTTTCACTTGACACCTTCACGCCACAAGCACATGGTTAGGGGCAGCTTGGTTTAGCCACTTAGGCCAGGATTTTATTCCGGTGGGCCCTCCTATCCACTGATGCTCAAAGCCTTGGATCCTTTTTATTTTACCCTTGCCTTTTGGTTTAAAGGGCTATTGGCTTTTTCTGCTTGCTTTTTCTTTTTCTTTCTTTTTCTTTTTTTCGCCATTTTTTTCTCTTTTTTTTTTCTGCAAGCTTTGCTATTCACTGCTTTTTCTTGCTTCAAGAATCATTTTTATGATCTTTTAGATTATCAATAACATTTCTCCTTTTCCATCATTCTTTCAAGAGCCAACAATTTTAACATTCATAAACAACAATTTCAAAAATATGCACTATTCAAGCATTCATTCAGAAAACAAAAAGTATTGCCACCACATCAAAATAATTAAACTATTTTAAAATTCGAAATTCATGTACTTCTTGTTCTTTTGTGATTAAAACATTTTTCTTTTAAAAAGGTGATGGATTCATAGGACATTCATAGCTTTAAGACATAGACACTAAGACACTAGTGATCATGTAATAAAGACACAAACATAGATAAACATAAAACATAAAAATTCAAAAAACAGGAAATAAAGAACAAGGAAATTAAAGAACGGGTCCACCTTAGTGATGGCGGCTAGTTCTTCCTCTTGAAGATCTTATGGAGTGCTTGATCTCCTCAATGTCTCTTCCTTGCCTTTGTTGCTCCTCTCTCATGATTCTTTGATCTTCTCTAATTTCATGAAGGAGGATAGAATGCTCTTGGTGTTCCACCCTTAGTTGTCCCATATTGGAACTTAGTTCTCCTAGGGAGGTGTTAATTTGCTCCTAATAATTTTGTGGAGGAAAATGCATCCCTTGAGGCATCTCAGGGATTTCATGATGAGGAATTTCCTCATGCTCTTGTCCATGAGTGGGATATCTTGTTTGCTCCATCCTTTTACTAGTGATGGGCTTGTCCTCATCAATAAGGATGTCTTCTTCTATGTCAATTCCAGCTGAATTACAAAGGTGACAAATGAGATGAGGGAAGGCTAACCTTGACAAAGTAGAGGACTTGTCTGCCGCCTTGTAGAGTTCTAGGGATATAACCTCATGAACTTCTACTTCCTCTCCAATCATGATGCTATGGATCATGATAGCCCGGTCTATAGTAACTTCAGACCGGTTGCTAGTGGGAATGATTGAGCGTTGGATGAACTCCAACCATCCCCTAGCCACAGGCTTGAGATCATGCCTTCTTAGTTGAACCGGCTTCCCTCTTGAATCTTTCTTCCATTGAGCGCCCTCTTCACAAATGTCTATGAGGACTTGGTCCAACCTTTGATCAAAGTTGACCCTTCTAGTGTAGGGGCATGCATCTCCTTACATCATGGGCAAGTTGAATGCCAACCTTACATTTTTCGGACTGAAATCTAAGTATTTCCCCCGAACCATTGTAAGCCAATTCTTTGGGTCCGGGTTCACACTTTGATCATGGTTCTTGGTGATTCATGCATTGGCATAGAACTCTTGAACCATTAAGATTCCGACTTATTGAATGGGGTTGGTGAGAACTTCCCAACCTCTTCTTCGAATCTCATGTCAAATCTCTGGGTATTCACCCTTTTTGAGCTTGAAAGGGACCTCGGGGATCACCTTCTTCTTGGTCACAACTTCATAGAAGTGGTCTTGATGCACCCTTGAGATGAATCTCTCCATCTCCCATGACTCAGAGGTGGAAGCTTTTGCCTTTCCTTTCCTTTTTCTAGAGGTTTCTCCCGCCTTAGGTGTAATAAATGGTTATGGAAAAACAAAAAGCAATGCTTTTACCACACCAAACTTAGAAGGTTTGCTTGTCCTCGAGCAAAAAAAGAAGAAAGAGAGTAGAGGAAGAAGAAATAGAGGAGATGGAGGGGGGTTAGTGTTTCGGCCAAGGGGGAGAAGTAGTGTTTAAGATGTGTGAAAATGAAGGGGTGAAGATGGGTTTATATAGGAGTGGGGAGAGGGTAACGTTCGGCCATGTATGGGTGGGTTTAGGAGGGAAAGTGGTTTTAATTTGAATGGTGAGGTAGGTGGGGTTTATGATGGATGGATGTGGATTGGTGAAGGGTTTATGGAGAAGAGGGTAGGATTTAATAGGTGAGGGGTTTTTGGGGAAGAGGTATTGAGGTGATTGGTGAAGGGTATTTGGGGAAGAGTATTATGAAAAGGTGTGAAGAAGAGAGAGAGTGAGTTGAGGTTGGTGGGGATCCTGTGGGATCCACAGATCCTGAGGTGTCAAGTATTTCTCATCCCTGTACCAATTAGGCTTGCAAAATGCCCTTTGCTGCCAATCCTGGCATTAAACTCCAGGTTGCTGCCCTTTTCTGGAGTTAAACGCCAGTCTGGTGCCTATTTCTGGCGTTAAACGCCCAGAATGGTGCCAGATTGGGCGTTTAATGCCCATTATGCTGCCCTTACTGGCGTTTAAACGCCAGTAGACTTCTCCTCCAGGGTGTGCTGTTTTTCATTATGTTTTTCAGTTTGTTTTTGCTTTTTCAATTATTTTTGTGACTTCACATGATCATCAACCTACAGAAAACATAAAATAACAATGGAAAATAGAAATTTAACATAGACAAGTAAAATTGGATTGCCTCCCAACAAGCGCTTCTTTAATGTCAGTAGCTTGACAGTGGGCTCTCAGGGAGCCTCACAGATACTCAGAGCATGATGATGGCCTCTTAACACCAAACTTAGAGTTTGGTTGTGGTCTCCCAACACCAAACTTAGAGTTTAAATGTGGGGGTTTTGTTTAACTCTGTATTGAGAGAAGCTTTTCATGCTTCTTCTCCATGGTTACAGAGGGAGATCCTTGAGCTTAAAATACAAGGGAGTCCTCATTCACTTGAAGGACCAATTCTCCTCTGTCAACATCAATCACAGCTTTTGCTGTGGCTAGGAAGGGTCTACCAAGGATGATGGATTCATCCATACACTTCCCAGTATCTAGGATTATGAAATCAGCAGGGATGTAGTGGTCTTCAACCTTTACCAAGACATCCTCTACCAGTCTATAAGCCTATTTTCTTGAATTGTCTGCCATCTCTAGTGAGATTCTTGCAACTTGTACCTCAAGGATCCCTAGCTTCTCCATTACAGAGAGAGGCATGAGGTTTATGCTTGACCCTAGGTCACACAGAGCCTTCTCAAACGTCATGGTGCCTATGGTACAAGGTATTGAGAACTTTCCAGGATCTTGTCTCTTCAGAGGTAATTTCTGCCTAGTCAAGTCATCCAGTTCTTTGGTGAGCAAGGGGGTTCATCCTCCCAAGTCTTATTACCAAATAGCTTGGCATTTAGCTTCATGATTGCTCCAAGGTACTTAGCAACTTGTTCTTCAGTAACATCTTCATCCTCTTCAGAGGAAGAATACTCATCAGAGCTCATGAATGGCGAAAGTAGATTCAATGAAATCTCTATGGTCTCAGTGTGAGCCTCAGATTCCCATGGTTCCTCACTAGGGAACTTCTTGGAGGCCAGTGGAAGTCCATTGAGGTCTTCCTCAGTGGAGATCACTGCCTCTTCCTCTTCTCTAGGTTCGGCCGTGTGGGTTATGTTGATGGCCTTGCACTCTCCTTTTAGATTCTCTTCTGTATTGCTTGGAAGAGTACTAGGAGGGAGTTTAGTAAATTTCTTACTCAGCTGACCCACTTGTGCCTCTAAATTTTTAATGGAGAACCTTGTTTCAGTCATGAAACTTTAAGTGGTTTTAATTAAATCAGAGACTACAGTTGCTAATTCAGAGTGGTTCTGCTTAGAATTCTCCGTTTGTTGCTGAGAAGATGATGGAAAAGGTTTGCCATTGCTAAACCTATTTCTTCCACCATTATTATTGTTGAAGCCTTGTTGAGGCTTCTGTTGATCCTTCCATGAGAGGTTTGGATGATTTCTCCATGAAGGATTATAGGTGTTTCCATAGGGTTCTCCCATATAATTCACCTCTTCCATTGCTGGGTTCTCAGGATCATAAGCTTCTTCTTCAGATGAAGCTTCTTTGGTACTGACTGTTGCTGCTTGCATTCTAGACAGACTCTGAGAAATCATATTGACTTGCTGAGTCAATATTTTGTTCTGAGCCAATATGGCATTCAGAGCATCAATCTCAAGAACTCCTTTCTTTTGACTTGTCCCATTATTCACAGGATTCCTTTCAGAGGTGTACATGAATTGGTTATTTACAACCATTTCAATGAGTTCCTGAGCTTCTGTAGGCGTCTTCTTCAGATGAAGAGATCTTCCAGCAGAGCTGTCCAATGACATCTTGGACAGTTCGGACAGACCATCATAGAAGATACCTATGATACTCTATTCTGAAAGCATGTCAGAAGGACACCTTCTGATCAATTGCTTGTATCTTTCCCAAGCTTCATAGAGGGATTCACCTTCCTTCTGTTTGAAGGTTTGGACTTCCACTCTAAGCTTGCTCAATTTTTGAGGTGGAAAGAACTTTGCCAAGAAGGCATTGACTAGCTTTTCCCAAGAGTTCAGGCTTTCTTTAGGTTGTGAATCCAACCATGTTCGAGCTCTGTCTCTTACAGCGAAGGGAAAGAGCATAAGCTTGTAGACCTCAGGATCAACCCTATTGGTCTTGACAATGTCACAGATTTACAAGAATTCAGCTAAGAACTGATGAGGATCTTCCAATGGAAGTCCATGAAACTTGCAATTCTGTTGCATCAGAGAAACTAATTGAGGCTTAAGCTCAAAGTTGTTTGCTCCAATGGCAGGGATTGAGATGCTTCTCCCATAGAATTCGGGAGTAGGTGCAGTAAAGTCACCAAGCACCTTTCTTGCATTGTTGGCATTGTTGTTGTTTTCGGCTGCCGTGGCTTCTTCTTGTTTGAAAGTTTCTGTTAGGTCCTCTATAGAGAGTTGTACTTTAGCTTCTTTTAGCTTTCTCTTCAAGGTCCTTTCAGATTCAGGATCAGCTTCAACAAGAATGCCATTGTCCTTGCTCCTGCTCATATGAAAAGAGAGGAGAAGAAAATATGGAATCCTCTATGTCACAGTATAGAGATTCCTAGAGGTGTCAGAGGAAAATAAAAATAGAAGGATGAGGTAGAGAAGAGAGAATTCAAACTTATCAAGAAGGACAAAGTTCAAATTGCTGATAATGGAGAAGTGTTAGTCCTTTAAATAGAAAGATTTGGGAAGAGGGGAAGAATTTTTGAAATTAAAGTAAAAAGATTTTGAAATAATTAAAAGAAATTTTGAAAATTTGGTAAATGATTTTCGAAAACTAAGATTGGAAAAGAAATTAAGTGATTTTTTGGAAAAGATTTTGAAATTAGAAATAAAAAAGATATGATTAAAAATTAATTTTGAAAAAGATGTGATTGAAAAGATATGATTGAGAAGATATGATTGAGAATCAAATTAAAAAGAGAAATTTTTTTTAAATTAAAGTTGATTACTTGACTAACAGGAAATTAAAAGATATGATTCTAGAATTAAAATTTGATCCTTTCTTAATAGGCAAGTAACAACTTGAAAATTTTGAATTAAATCATTAGTTGTAGCAAGGATTTTTGAAAATAATAATAATTTAAAAAAATGGAAAGAAATTGATTTTGAAAAGATATGATTGAAGAGATATGATTTGAAAAAGATTTGATTTTGAAAAATTATGAATATTTGAAAAAGATTTGAATTAAAAACAGAATCTTCCCTCTAGTGTCCTCCTGGTGTTAAACGCCCAGAATGGCATCCATTCTGGCATTTAACCCAAAATGCTACCTTTTTAGGCGTTTAACGCCCAGCCAGGTACCCTGGCTGGCGTTTAAACGCCAGTTTTCCTTCCTTACTATGCGTTTTGAACGCCCAGCTTTTTCTCTGTAATTCCTCTGCTGCATGTTCTGAATCTTCAATTCTCTGTATTATTGACTTGAAAAGACATGGTTGGAAAACTAAGATTAAACAAATAATGCATGAAGGACACCAAACTTAGAAGTTTGTATGCTAAGGACTATAAAAATTTGAAAATGCATATCAGAAACAACAAAAGACACAAAACAAGAGAATTTAAAGATCAGAGCAAAGAAATCATCAAGAACAACTTGAAGATCAATGAAGAACATAATGCATGTAATTTTCGAAAATTAGAAGAATGCAATTGACACCAAACTTAAGATTAGACACTAGACTCAAACAAGAAACATAAAATATTTTATATTTTAAGATTTTATAATTTTTTTTTTTGAAATTTTTCGAAAATTAAAAGGTAAAAAGCTTAAACATAAAATAAAATTACCTAATCTGAGCAACAAGATGAACCGTCAGTTGTCCAAACTCAAACAATCTCCGGCAACGGCGCCAAAAACTTGGTGCACGAAATTATGATCATCAATGGCACCAACATCATGGTACGCACAATTGTAATCTCAACTCTTTGTCACAACTCCGCACAACTAACCAGCAAGTGCACTGGGTCGTCCAAGTAATAAACCTTATGTGAGTAAGGGTCGATCCCACGAAGATTGTCGGCTTGAAGCAAGCTATGGTCATCTTGTAAATCTCAGTCAGGCGGATTCAAATGGTTATGGAGAATTGATAATTAAAATATGAATAAAACATAAAAAATAAAGATAGAGATACTTATGCAATTCATTGGTAGGAATTTCAGATAAGCGTATGGAGATGCATTGTTCCTTCTGAACCTCTGCTTTCCTAGTGCCTTCTTCCAATCATTCATACTCCTTTCCATGGCAAGCTTTATGTTGGGCATCACCGTTGTCAATGGCTACTTCCCGTCCTCTCAGTGAAAATGGTCCAAATGCGCTGTCACCACACGGCTAATCAGCTGTTGGTTCTCGATCATGTTGGAATAGGATCCATTGATCCTTTTGCGTCTGTCACTACGCCCAACACTCGCGAGTTTGAAGCTCGTCACAGTCATCCCTTCCCAGATCCTACTCGGAATACCACAGACAAGGTTTAGACTTTCCAAATCTTAGGAATGACCGCCAATGATTCTAGCCTATACCACGAAGGTTCTAATCTTAGATTAGAAACCCAAGAGATACACATTCAAGCTCGTTTGCATGTAGAATAGAAGTGGTTGTCAGGCACGCGTTCATAGGTGAGAATGGTGATGAGTGTCATGGATTATCACATTCATCATGTTGAAGAACGAATGGATATCTTAGAACAGAAATAGGCTTGAGTTGAATAGAAAAATAGTAGTACTTTGCATTAATTCATGAGGAATAGTAGAGCTCCACACCTTAATCTATGTTGTGTAGAAACTCCACCGTTGAAAATACATAAGTGAAAATAGTCTAAGCATGGCCGAATGGCCAGCCTCAAAGGTCTAAGGACTAAACGCAGGGAGGTCAGAATCCAACAGCATCTGCAGTCCTTTTTTAGCCTCTGAATCAGATTTTTGCTCAGGTCTCTCAATTTCAGCCAGAAAATACCTGAAATCACAGAAAAACACACGAACTCATAGTAAAGTCTAGAAATATGATTTTTAGATAAAAATTAATAAAAATATAATAAAAACTAACTAAAATATACTAAAAACAAACTAAAAACAATGCCAAAAAGCGTATAAATTATCCGCTCATCAGGCGACTTCTGCAATTTTCTGCACGTGGCGTCTGTCACGCGTGCGTGTGGGTCATCGAAACGCGTCATCTGGAGTTTTTTCTTATCACGCGTACGCGTCGCTTGTGCTTTTTGCTTGGCACGCGTTTGCATCGTCCATGCGTGCGCGTCACCTGTGTTCTGCGCGAGGCACGCGTCCGCATCGTCCATGCGTGCGCGTCGCTACCATTTCTTCAAAAACTCTATTTTGTGCGTTCCTTCAATTTTTGCATGTTTCTTTTCTGTCCTCTAAGCCATTCCTGCCCTATAAAGCCTGGAAATACTTAACATACAGATCACGGCATCAAATGCTAATAAAGGATAATTAAAATTAATATTTTTAAAGCATAGGAAACATATTTTCACATATATCATAAAATAAGGAAGGAATTGTAAAATCATAAAATTCATATGAATAAGTGGGTGAAGAATTGATAAAAACACTCAATTGAGCACAAGATGAATCATAAAATAGGGGTTTATCAGGGAGCCATTAACTCTATTTCTCACTAATTGGATTAGTGGAGAGTTAGGACTTATGGACATGGATTGATATAGCTCATTTGACTTTCCTTTACTACTAGTTGGAGGATGATTTAATGGGATTGATCCTTGCCAATTCTCATGTTGTGGTTAGTGATAAGGATAGAGTTCCTTGACCACCAAACCTTGCCAAGACCATTTTATAATTTCAATTCCTTGCAATTTACTTTTCTTGTCTCTTATCCAAAACCCCAAAATATACAACTCATAACCAATAACAAGAACACTACCCTGTAATTCCTTTGAGAGACGATCCGAGGTTTAAATACTTCGGTTATTAGATTTACTAGGGGTTAGTTACTTGTGACAAACAAATTTTTGTATGAAAGGATTATTATTGGTTTAGAAACTATACTTGCAATGAGATTTTATTAGTGAAATTCTATACCACACATTTTTCCGTTCATCAGGTTCCAGCATTCTTTAGTCCAAAAGGAATTACTACATAATAATAGTTATCATTGGAAGTGGTGAAAGAGGTCTTTTCTTAGTTCAGCTTATACATTGAGATTTGGTTATATCCCGAGTATGCGTTCACGAAGGACAAATACCGATAACCTGAGGCCAAGTCCACCAGAGCATCGATGCTTGAGAGCGGATATAAATCCTTGGGACAAGCTTGTTGAGGTCGGTGTAGTCGATACACATCCTCTACTTTCCATTTTGCTTATTTACCAGAACCACATTAGCCAGCCATAATGGATACTTTACCTCTCTTACAAATTTGGCTTCCAATAATTTTTGCACCTGTTCTTCCATGACCTGTGTCTTTTCAGGCCTGAGTTTCCAAACCTTTTGCTGGATAGGTGTATAACCCAGGTAGAAAGCGAGCTTGTGAGACATCAAGTCGGGATCTATACCAAGCATGTCAGAGGCTTCCCAAGTGAATAGGTCAGAGTTTTTTTGTAGGAGTCAACGAGCTGTGCTCTCACACCTCCTTCTAGGTTATCCCCTATATTCATTGTCTTTTCAGAATGATATCCGATTTACACTTCTTCTACCTTTTCTCCATGTTGGGGGCGTAGTTCTTCCTGAGTTTGAACACCACCGAGTTCGATAGTGTTGACTTCTTTTCTGCCCGGGCTGCCTTTTAGATTAAGGCTTTCATTGTAGCACTTTCGTGCCAACTTTTGATCTCCCTTTATGGTGGCAATTTCCTCTATCGTGGGAAACTTCATGCACAAGTGAGGTGTGGAGACAACTATTGCTAGTCGATTTAAAATAGTCTGATCTATTAGGGCATTGTATGCTGACGTGACTGATGATCGGAAAATTGATGGTGTAGAATTTCACAATTGAAGTCTTGTTGCAAGTATAGTTTCTAAACCAACAATAATTCTTTCATACAAAAATTTTGTTTGTCACAAGTACAAACCCCTAATAATTTTAATAACCGAAGTATTTAAACCTCGAATCGTCTCTCAAAGGAATTGCAAGGTAGTGTTCTTGTTATTGGTTATGGATTGTATATTTTAGGGTTTTGGGTTAAGAGACATGAAAAGTAAAGTGCAAAGGAAATCAAATAACAAAGAGGTCTTGGCAAGATTTGGTGGTCAAGGATCTCTATCACTACAAGGAAACCTAATTTCAGCGGCTATATTAGGGGAGCGGTCAATTAGAACCGCCGTCGCTGCTACCCTAATTTTACATACCCGCGGTTGAGAGCAACCCGCCTCTGAAAAACAAATCCAGCGGCGGCCATCGTTTTCACTCCACGGCGGTTCATGGAATTCACGCCATTCTATGCTTAAACCGCCTAATTTCTCTTTCGTTCGCACTTCTCGCTAGCTCCACTACCCACTATCCGCCATTACCTCAGTTCTTCATTTTTCCAAAACCTAGCTTGGCACCCAAAACCCCAATTCCAGTGAACAAAACCTCTTCGTGCAGAAGGAAAATCTGCAAGGAATCATGGCTTAGCAAAAGTATACGGATTTTTTCCTGTCTCTGGTAAGCTAATTGTGTTTTTCTTTGTTCTTTTCCAATTCAATTTTATACTTCTTCTAGTTAATAATCACTGATAACTCATTATCTTATTATCTAGTTGTTTCTCCTTCTTGTTCATCACTGTGAGAACGCACGAATTTCTCTCCTGGAAGTGCAAATTTCTGCAATTTAAGGTTACTCTGTCTCTTTCTCTACTATTAGGAATTTAGGGGTTTATTGGATATAAACTGTAAAGAGGAATTCGTACTTATTACTTAATAATGTCTTGATTAAAAGACAATCTAGCTTGAAACTAATAACAGGAAATGGTCCGATAAAGTAGTGCGCTTGAAGAAGTTCTTTATGTGATTTAATTTGTATGCAATCTGTGTAATTTCATTAATGAATTCATCATTGGGATCGGATCAGAGTTGCATATTTGATCATATTTTCTGTTTAAATTAGTTCTCAATTGAGGTTTAAATTATGAAGTAAAATGAGCAACTAAGAGAAGAAATGAGGGTGTGTTTGTTTATTTGTGAGCTAAGTAAAAATTCTACAGAGAACAATAATCATGACAAATAAAAAAACAAACAAAATCTGAGATACAAAACACAAGAAGAAATAGACCCAAAACTGATTGTAGGTAGAATCTGACTACAATAGAATAATAAAACTCCAAAGAAACCACCACGCATGCATATCAGAGAGGTATTTGATTTGTTTGATTAATTGATTAATTGGGTTTTGCAGGTCTTAAGCTGAAATAGTTATCCTAACAAAGGAAGCCAAATTGAGTCAAGACCAACTTTGGCACAGGTAATAATTATTAGTATTTTAAGATTTGTCTAATTTTGTTGATGAATATTGATAATTAAAGTTAAAAAATGGATTATTTAGTTTACTATGAATGCTAGCCCTGTTTTCTGATGTATTCATACTTCTATAGTCAAATAGCTACTGCCAAGTGTCAATACTAAAAGTATAGATTATATTATTCCTATTCCACCACAGAACACATGCAAGTAACCAATAAAATGCTGTTTACTAATTCTCCTATCAATCAAGTAAATAGCTACTACCCCTTTGTGTTTGTCTCGTCTATACTTGGTAAAACTTTGGTAAAATTTTTTGTTGTAGTGCATCAAGACAGGATCTCTTCCATTCTCAACCTTTGAGGTTCTTACAGCTCATCTCTGGAAGGTAAGTTAGTTAAGTTTGTTGCGTGCTATTTATTTATCTATTTCTTTATTGATTATTATTAAAGTTTAGCTAATAATGAGTTCTTTTAATGAAACATTTTCAAATATTTAAAAAAAATGTTTTGACAAAGATCTGATTAGCTGATATGAATGTTTATTTGTTTCTTGACCTCTTTTGTTTGCTACTTATTCAAGGGAAGTAAGTATGTGCACCCACCATTATAATTGTTGAATCTAATAAACACAATGACATAAACATGATTTGGCAAGTTTTTGAAAGTATTAGCACATGCAACAATAGGCAAGGGATCCACTGTTCATGTAACAAGCGACAATTGATATTCTTTAGTTTATCCCTTCTCTAGTTTATCCCTTCTCTATTTCTGTAAATTAAAAAAAAAAAAAACCTAGACAATTTAAACAAAAATGCCCTTTAAGATAATAATTTATACTACCATCAAGAGTTAAAAACTTGATAAATGGCAAAGACAATAGATTTATGTCCATGGATGAAAAATGATTGTTTCTGTTTTTTATTGATGTCATAAAGCACACATGCATCTGCTGCTGTCTTCGACTGAAACCAAAAAGGTGTTATGGAAGATTTCAGGATTTAAACTAATTGACAACAAAAACAACCCAAGAAAAGAAATTGGAAATAAGTGCAAGATAAAGAATAAGTTAACCTGATTTTTTTATTATTACTTTACATGCTTTTCTTTGATTAGAAACAGAACACGTGCACACACATTTAGAGGTCCAAAAGGCTTGAATCATTATATAGTTATTTGTTAGTTTGGTGCCTCTTTATACATATATATGTGAGTCATTTAGCTTTTACAAATTTTTATAAACTAAAATAGTTCATGAGTACTCAGATAAGATGGATGAAATTAGTTCTTTGCATAAACTTAAAACAGCTGATTTCCTATCCACTACTTCTCTTCCATGTTCGGTGTTGTGCACTTTCTTAATTGAAATTTTACTATATGCTTCAATAATAGATCATATGATGCAGAGACTCCATGCAGAGAACAATAAGCATTAGTCTATTGAAGCATAGACCATTCAACTTTACATAGCGAATTTGACTAAAACAATTAGTATTATGCTAACTGCGTAGTTTAATGGAGACATCCTCATCAAAGTTGGTTGGTGATGGGGATTAGCCTGTTATTTTTTTTCCGATAAACTGATTTAATTAGTAATTTTATCAAGTGTTTTTAAAGTATATATTCGTTAAATTATTTTTAATTTATTATTATATTTGTTAGGAAAAAATTAAAGATTTAGCTAGAGAATACTAGAAATAAAAGAGAAATAGTATTTTTTTTTAAGATTGATTCACTTATTATTTTATTAGTATTAAATTGAAGATGAGTTGTAATTAATTGAAAAACAATGATATCAGGGGCATTTCTCGGAAGAAAGAAGTAGATCAGGAATTTAATAGTTGAAGCATGTAATGGGCTATTTTGTGCAATAGGTTTGTGTCTATTTAAAATTCACACGTAGTGATATCATTGACATTTTTGTATACTTTTACATTAGGACTTTTCATGAATGAGAGCTCAATGAGTAAAATTACATCTTATATGGTTGACTAAGGACTCCAGACTAGTTTTGAATATAATTAGTACTTAATCAAAGGTAAATCAGAATGAGTACCTAACTTCTAAACATGACAGATAGCCTGGTAATGGAACGTAAAAATTAGTTAACTTGCATAAAAACTCTAGATCATAAATTAATTTATATAATCATTCATTAGTGTGTTCTCTGTGGTCTGCGATTATTTAGTTTCACTTGCTGTAAACAACACCGGACGTGCATTTATTCTGATCATATTTTCATGCATTTGCTATAGAGATATTTATTTTGTTGTTAAGATGGTCTTGAAGTTATATTGTATAGTTTTGAGTGCATAGCTAGCTAACTAATTATGAACTTTTTTTTGGATAGAATTGAAAGAATGGAGAATGTATAGTAAATAGTGATGATGCATTAACAGTTAAGTCTTAAGAGTAGTACCATCTCTCTCTTACTTTCTTTGTGAAACTGCAAATGCTACTGCATGTGGAACTGTTGCGTTTTATGTCTGAAATTGGTGCTAAGTAAGAGAATATTTATTCCAACCCGTAAGAGCAATAAATGCATGCAATGATATCCAATTTTTATTATTTTAAGAGAGGGGGAGGGGGCAAGGAAAACTATGATTTGAGTTGGTTTTTGGAATTGTATTTTTGAGGTGCGTTTGGCAGGATAACAAGCCAACCTCTTGTGGTTTTTGCCAACCTACATAGCTACTATCTTTCATCCATGTTAATTCATTTTTCTGATTCTAATTCTAATTCTTATTTTATTATTTTTCTTTCACAGTGAAGGCTATTTTGTTTGGAAGTAACATACCTACCTATTCCATTTTACTTATCTGCTGATTTTTTTTTTTGAAAAACAAGTAGCATCTCTTTCCCTATGGTTGGTAGATTAGTATTTTTAAAAAAATATATATTTACATAGTTGTTACTAAATAGTGCACATGGCTTTAAACCAGAACAAAACACTTTAAAGCTATGGAAGTTCTGGATAAATCGTGGATTAAGAGACCACGAAATTCTCTTGAGTATGCACAAGGTGTGTCAAGATTTATTGAGTTTGCTTTTGCACATCATTCTGCCGATGGAATAATCATATGTCCATGTAATGCATGTGCTTTTAAGAAGTGGCTAACAAGGGACGAGGTGTACGATCGTTTGATTTGTACACAATTTCCAATAGGATATACATTTTGGTTTTATCATGTAGAGCACTCGATAGGAGAAACTAGCAACGTCTCAAGTAGTATTTTTTTAGACTTACAACAAAATTCTATGGCCGACGAGCAACATCCTATGGTCGAGGTTGATCCAATTCGAAACTTGATTAGTGAAGGTCTAGGAGTTGGTGGGAACATCAGAAATGGAACACCCATCATAGCAAATGAAGTCATTGATGGTGGTGCTCAAAGATTGGATCCTACTGAATCTCATACAACTCTTGAAGCAAAAGGGTTTAGCGAGCTGCTTAAGGATGGAGAAGAGTCGTTATATAAAGGGTGTACGAGATACTCGAAGTTATCTTTTCTATTGAAGTTGTTCCATATTAAATCCCTTTGTGGTATGACCGACAAGTCCATGAAGATGATTTTAGAACTATTGAGTGACGCAATCGAATATGCAAGGATTCCAAGTTCTTTTTATGAGGTAAAAAAGATCATTTCTAAACTCAGTTTGGATTGCACGAAGATACATGCTTGCCCAAACAATTGTATGTTGTATTTGGGCGAAGATGAGAACAGGGAGACATGTAACGTCTGTAATAGGTCTAGATGGAAGACATATAAGAAAAAAGGTCCAGCTGAGGCATTGAGTATTATTGGTAACAAAAAGAAGAAGCATCCAGCAAAAGTTCTTCATTACTTTCCTTTAAAATCTCGATTGAAAAGATTGTTCTACTCGTCAAAGACTGCTGCTGATATGCGATGGCATGCTACAGCTGAGAATGAGGATAACGCAATGAGACATCCAAGAGACTCTGAGGCCTGGAAAAGGTTTGATTTGGAGCACTCCAACTTTGCATCCGATCCACGAAATGTGCGTCTTGCATTAGCTATCGATGGCTTCAATCCACATGGAACTTTGAGTACAAATCATAGTATTTGGCCTGTCATTCTCATTCTGTATAATACTCCTCCATGGACGTGTATGAAATCGACATCATTCATAATTTCAATGATAATTCCTGGCAAGAAAATGCTAGGAAATAACATAGATATTTATTTGCAACCTCTAATAAAAGAGTTGAAGGAGTTATGGGTTGAGGGTTGCGATGCATATGATGCTTTAACACAAGAAGTGTTTAAGTTGCACGCAGCTTTATTGTGGACAATTAGTGACTTTCCTAGGTTAGGGACGCTTTCTGGATGGAATACATACACAGGAATTGCTTGCCTATCTTGCAACTTCGATAACATCCCTCATCGTCTCAATCACAACAAAAAGTATTGTTTTATGGGTCATCGTCGCTTTCTGGATCAGAGACACAAGTTTAGATTAAACACCGTTCAATTTAATGGAAGACAAGAAACAAGGCTTCCACCAAGAACATTATCTGGCAGTGAAATCCTTTCACAAGTTGAGAATATTAATGTCACCTTTGGCCGAAGAGAAGAAGTAGGAAGAAGTGGTAAAAGATTACGCACTGGTGGAACTGTTGAAGGAGGTGGTACTCAACAATGGAAAAAGAAGAGCATTTTTTTGAGTTGCCATATTGGAAGTCTAATTTGCTACGTCACAATCTCGATATGATGCATATTGAGAAAAATGTATGTGACAACGTGCTATATACTTTGTTAAATAATAGTTCGAAGTCAAAAGATCACATAAATGCTCGAAGAGACCTTCAAGAAATGGATATCAAGCCTGATCTGTGGCTAAGGGAAAATGGAAAGTGTCCTCCGACAATTTATACTCTGAACAATTTGGGTAAGAAGAGATTCTTGACAACTTTGAAAAATGTCACTGTTCCCGATGGTTATGCAAGCAACATATCAAGGTGCATTGACCTAAAGTCTCTTAAGTTGAGTGGGATGTTAAAAAGTCAAGATTGTCATATACTTATGGAGCAATTATTACCGTTAGCCATGCGAACAGGGCTGCCTGATAAGGTCTCTGCAGTGCTTATTGAGATGTGTTCATTCTTTAGACAATTATGTGGTAAAGCGTTAAGTGCCCCCTGTTTGGAAAAGTTGCAAGATCAAATTGTCCTCACGTTATGCCACATGGAAATGTTATTCCCTCCTTCATTCTTCACAGTTATGGTTCACTTGATGGTGCACCTTGTAGAAGAAGCTAAACTTGGAGGCCCTGTCCATTATAGATGGATGTACCCTATTGAGAGGTAAAATTATTAGCTTAGATTGTTATTTATAACTTTGTTGGATAGTATTTAATCTTCATTCTTGGATAGGTATTTAGAACACTTGAAGTCATATGTACGTAACAAAGCACAACCAGAAGGATCTATAGCGCAAGGATACTTAATGGAAGAAATTCTTACATTTTGCTCCAGATATTTAGAGAACATTGAGACTAGATGGAATCAACCTCGCCGAGTTGATGATGGACTAACCCATGAAGAATTAAATCCTTGGTTAGATACTTTGTTTCCTCAAGTAGGTAAACCACTTGGTGTTTCCTCATATTTCACTTTAACAGCCACCGAGAAGTTACAAGCTCATAGACATGTGTTGACTAATTGCTCCATAGTTGACAACTATCTCCAGTGAGTATCTCAGCATGTTCTAATTCATATATGTAAAATTCTTTTAATGACCTTTAATCCTAATATTAAGACATATATAGAGAGTTTAGAAACATTGTACGAAAGCAATTAAGAAGTCGCACAAGAAATACATCAGAGATAGACAAAAAAGTTCATAGAGAGTTTACAAGTTGGTTCTCTACCCGTGTGAGTCAAATTCTTCCTCGTTGAAGTTATTTTTTTCAATTTCCATCATATGAAGTTGATAAAAAGTTCATCATGCTTTCTTAGATTGTTCGAGATCTTGATAAAATTGAAGAATCTAAGAGAATGGTATTTTTTAGTCTTGCTAAAGGGACGATTGACCAAGCCAGAAGATTTTCTGCATATAATGTCAATGGATACAAGTTTAGGACTGTAGAACGTGAAAAGGTTTAAAAACTCAAAACAGTAATATTTTTGGGACATTTGGAACAAGAAGTTACTCCCGCAATAGTGATCCCAATATGAGGTTTGGAGCAGTTCCTTATTATGGAAAGTTAGTCGACGTTATTGAACTTAATTATGATAGTATATTCTTTGTAACCTTGTTTAAATATGAATGGACTAACACAACAAACCCAAAGGCCATGAAAGAAGACAAATTAGGTTTTACCTCTATCAACTTTAGTAGATTGATACATACCGGTGAGCATGAGGATGATGAGCCATATATTAAGGCTAACGAAGCTCAAATGGTTTATTATGTAGAGGATGAGAAAGAAAAAGGTTGGAGCATACCAATTCAAGTAAAGCCAAGAGACTTATATGATATGGGCAATGAGGATGAAGACATAATTTATGACAGTGTAGGTTATCCATCACAAGATTTGGGACAATTTTTTCCAGATAACATTTCACATGTACCATTAGCAAGATCAATTATAGACGAAGAAAGTTTAGAGTAATGTAAGTCTTTAGTTGCAAGTCATAGAGTGTTATTTATTGTTTTCTTTCATAATTTTATGTTTTATTACATATACTTAATAGTTTGAATTAGTGGTTTCTTGTTTCTTTGGTTCTTAGCTGATAAAATTAAGTACTATTATTTTATTTTCATTATGTTATTGATATATTAATCTTAATATCTCTTGATATGTTGTAGAAATGACTAAGAGAAAGGTTGTTTCTTCACGTGAGAATACATCTACTCATGAGTTCAATGATTCACCCCCTGTTGATCAAGATGAGTCCTCTCAATCCATAGAGCCTGAAGCTACTTTATCTATTGATTCAGAAGTTCCACATGTTCAATTAGATGTACAAGGAAGAAAGTCTAATAAGTACTGGACAGTTGAATTCGAAGGTACATTATTAAGTTTAGTTCAATTATAGCACTGTATATTTAAATTTCTACAAGGAAGGAAGTATAATAATGTATGGTATACTACTTGAATAATTTGATAGATGCAAATGGAATGATTAAGGAAGGTCACTTAAGGTTGAAAGATGTGTGGGTGCTGTCTCGTGAGACTAAAATTATTGTGCATTGGAATGAGCATGTCCAACCAATTGGTGAATCTGGTGGACTTTTAGGATTGTTTTTGGGAGCTGTTGCTGGAAATTTCAAGAACTTTCCTATAAGTTATGAGAAATAGCCTTTAGTTCCAAAAGAGCCATACAAAAATGGAGCCTATAAGGATATTATTCAGGTTCTTTTTTATTTAATTATTTAATAATGATTTAATTATTTTCAATACATGCATTCCTATGTTCTAGTATTGTGTCATCCAAGGACAATTTCAGCTATTATTTATTAATGAATATAATATAGCTGGCCAACTCACTAAATGCCCCCTAGCCTAATACGTATTGTTGTTGAATAATTGAAGATGGGCTATTCATGAAAAAGTTACTAGCTAGCTTATTCTCTTAATTAAATCTGTATTGGCCACTTACCAGATATTCTATGCTTTATTTATTTAACTATTGAATGTGCTTGGTTTGGTAATCAGATAATCAACTATTTTTTAACTAACACTAAAGTTAATTTCATTCTTCATTCTTTTCTCATCCTTCTTTTTACTTCTGTTTTTTTTAGCAGAAAAAGAATTGATGTTTAAATTTTTTGTTGTCAAATTTATAAATAAAAAAACCAATTTAAAAACTGGATCTATGTTTCTTTTTATTGGTGGCAAGAAACTTGTCTTTCATTTTATTTTATTTGATTTTCAGGCATTCACTGTTTTACTATGTGCTTTCCTGGCTTTTTTATTTAGATAAATATGTAAAATATATTACTTCTCTACACGTGCATAAGTGTACCACACTAATATATTTCTTATGCTGCATGCCCCTTATGGTCATATTATGCTATTATTTTAGTTATAAATTACATTTTGTGGTTCTGATATGCTAATAATTAACTTTCTTGGTGCCATATTATGCTAATAATTAACTTCCTGCATCTCAGATTGGCAATTGGGCATAGCATGAGTCTATGAACATTTTTGTGAATTATGTTCCAATTTTAGTTATTAATAAGTTTAAACAATTTTACCTATAAGTCTATGTTACAATTATTTAGGTTAATTATTTTTATGTTTATACTATGTAGAGATTCTTTAAAGTTGATGATGGACAGCAAAAGAAGTACATACTACAAAATCTTGGTAGGAAGTGGAAAGATGATAGATGCAAATTGTTTAACGATAATTATAATTGGAATCTTACTCGAGAGCAAATATAACATTGTTACCAAAAGGAGTTGGAGTCAGCTTAGGTCAATGGGCAACTTTTATTGATTATAGATTAAAGTCCAGAACTCAGGTAATTGTATGAATACACATTCTATCTTTCACTTTATATTGACAAGTTGCTAATTGAATTTATCTTTATAATGCCTCATGTTAATTTTATCTTTAAATCACACTTTAATTTTATCTTTCATTATATTATTTTATTTCACTTTATAATGCCGTATTACATTTATATAATGAGTTAAATTATTATATTTCTTTATGTAAAAAAATTATCATTCTCACACAAATTCCTCGATTATGACTCCTTTTTCCAGTTACTATTGTCGCTCTGCCAACTTAACACTAGTCACAAATCAAAACATTTGGGAGTCATCAATATTGGGTTAATTACTTGAAATTTTAAAGAACTAATTTGAGACACGATACAAATATTTTTACTTCAATAGTCAATATACCTGCATAAGTTCCTACAAAAATTCAATTTAAGCTAATTTATACATCTATAAAGTAAATATATTCCTTCTAGGATTTGGTTTGCCACTAGAATGACATTTACATGTACGATGTATGAACCTGTTTAGATAGGGACTTTAATTTTAGGCACCACAAGAACAATGTTTTATTGTAGTGAGGGAAAAAAGATAAAAAAAAAAAAGAGTTAATTTTAAAAGTATTTAGATTGCTTTTGTAAAAATATTCTTGTGATTAAAAAATAAATAAATTTACCTCTTATTTTTTCAAGCTAATAAATGTAAGCTTAAAAGAACAACACTCAAAAAATAGATTCTTCATAATTAAAAATACTTCTTAAATTATTTAGCAAACAATCTAGTAACTATCAATGATTATGAAGAGAAGCCAAGATGTTTTTTTCTGAAATAATAAACGTGTGAAAAATTTTTGATATACCAAGTTAGCAATATAAAAATAATTAGTAGTCATGTATATTTTAAAACAAGAAACTATATTTGGCATTATTTGCACTGTCTTAATTTTCGGTATATTTTAGTGGGTACATTTTTCCTTTTTTTTTTTTTGGGAATAAAAGTATATATTTAATTTTTATATTTATTTTTATCTCATTCTATCTTTCACTTTATATTGACAAGTTGCTAATTGAATTTGCATGGGTAGGAAATGTGTGAGAAAAATGCAAGTAATCGAGAAAAACAAACAATTCCTCATACACTCGGATCGAAGACGATTGCTAGGAAGAAACACGAGTTGGTTTGTGATTGAGTCTTTATCAGGATAATATTATGTTATTTAATTTTTACATGCGTTGGAATTGAATTTCGATTTATTGAATTGATAGGAAACTGCAAACAAGAGAGTTTTTACTAGAGCTGAAATGTATCCAATTAGTCATAAGAAGAAGGATGGATCTTTTATTAATGATGAGGCTAGAGAGAAAAGTGTAAGCATTTTCACTTTATTTTGGCTTTATTTCTTAATGATGATAGATATTATTCTAATGATTATGCATTTCTCAAATTTTTACCATAGGAACAATTAACTTTGCTTCAAGCTAATGAGAGTTCTACTGATGATGCATATATCAAGTTATTTGAAAAAGAACACCCGGGTCGTGTTAAAGGTGTAGGATTTGGTATTTGTCTCTCCCAAGTCATGAAATCTTCTAATAGTTTAGGAGGGGCATCTTCTTCATGCAATCATGACTTTGATATGGCTAAAGTTCGCTCTATGGAAGTAGAATTACAAGAGAATAAAGCAACAATTTCTTTATTACAAGCCCAGGTGACATATTTCATTAATCATTGTATGGGTGGAAAAGTGCCACATGACTTTCCTACAGCTACGAATAATGGGGTAAATATTATATATAGATTTTTTTCTTGAATCTTTCATTGTGCATGATTTAGTAAAATAATGATTTAGTTATTGTTGTTCATTTTCTTAATTTGTGTAGATGACTTATGCCTTTTCATATTAGACTTAAATTATTTAACGGTCTTTGTTTTTATTCTAACATATTTTTATTTTTTTTTAATCCTAGATTGCAGAATCTCCAATAGAGACAAGGTCACCTTCTACTATTCCATGAAGTAGTTGTAGAATTTTATGATTGAAGTGACTGAAGACCTTTATTATCAAAGTAACTCTTTATTTTAGGTTTTTAGCTTAGTTAAATATTAATAGCATAATTCTTTTCCAATTCAATTTTAGTATTGCATTATTTGAATTTACTTTGATATGTAAATATAGGTGTTAAACACTGATTGTGTTGGATTTATGATTATGTAAGACTTATTAAATATATATTATATTTTGAAATGCAGTGTTTATATTATTTTGGTCACTTTTTTTATTTTACTTTGAGATGTAGATTTTAATATTTGTAGTAGTTTTTTTTTTTATTAGGATTGAAGCAGTTGGAAATAGTTTATATATAAATTTATTTATTTAAAAAAAAAAAAACATGATACAGTTTTTGCGGCGGTTTTTAACCGCCGCAATTATCATGGTAGAAATTCCTATCGACCTTTTAGCGGCGGTTTAAAACCGCCGTGAATGTTCAACTGTAACTAAAATTTCGAATTTTGCGGCAGTTTTTAAACCGCCGCCGTACACCCACTCTGCTTGGTTCATGCACATAGTGGCGGTTTTAAATCGCCGCTATTTTTCGATAGACTCTGGCGGCGGTTGTTCCAGCGGTTCTTCAAAACCGCCGCCGCTGCTGTGCCGACAGTTGACCTGGCCGCGTTTCGCTCACCGCCGGGAGCTGATTCTAGCGGCGGTTATAACCGCCGCAACCCCCCCCCCCCCAAAATAACCGCCGCCGTTTTGCTGTTTTGTTGTAGTGTATCCTTATCACTAACCACAACATGAGAATTGGCAAGGATCAATCCCATTAAGTCATCCTCTAACTAGTAGTAAAGGAAGGTCAAATGAGCTATATAAATCCTAGTCCATAAGTCCTAGCTTTCCACTAATTCAATTAGTGAGAACTAGAGTTAATGGCTCCCAATCGTCAATTACTTGGACATTAGTGACTCAAGAGTCCCTAAGTTACCTTCCCAAACCAAGAGCACTAAAATCTACTCTAACATCCTTCCAAGTATTTTGACAAACACTTGGAAGACATAAAAGGAAAGTAAAATCAAATAGCAAGAGTTATTAATCTACAACTACTAATTGCAGAAAATTAACAACAATAAAGCAAATCAACAATAAAGGAACATAGAACATGAATTGCATTAAAGAGAAAATAAAGTGTATCAACATAAAAGTAGAGAATTACAAGAATGAAATACAAAATTAGAGAGAGGAAGAGTAGAGGAACAAGAGTTACAAAAGGAAAAGTAAATTAAAGCATGAAATTAACCTAGATCTAAAAATTCCTAATCTACCTCTAATCCTAATTCTAGAGAGAAGAGAGAGTTTCTCTCTAGAAACTAACTTTTTCTCCAAAACTAAACTAAACTAAACTAATGGTAACTAGAGATATCTGATTTCCCTTCAATCCTTGGGTTAAATAGCATCAGAAGTGAGTTGGGTTTGGGCCTGAGAAGCCCAGAATTTGCCCCCAGCGTTTTGCCTTTAAGTGAGTCACGTGCGAGCATCGATACGTACGTACCATGTATGCGTACGCGTCGCTTGGCAATTTCCTATCCACGCGTATGCGTCAAGTACGCATACGTGTCGCCTTGCAACGTCACAATCCACGCGTGCACGTCCTCTGCGCGTGCGCGTCATTCTCAGCATCCCAAATCCTTGTTTCTTCATGAGTACTCCACTTGAATGCTTTTCCTCTCCATCCCTTTGATCCATTCCTAGCATTTCCAATCTGAATTCACTAACAAACACATCAAGGCATATAATGGAATCAAAGGTGAATTAGATTTAGCTACTTAAGGGCTCAAAAAGCATGTTTTCACACTTAAGCACAAATTAGGAAACAATTATGAAACCATGCTATTTCCTTGAATAAATGTGGGTAAAAGGTATTAGAATTCCCTAAAATCGATACAAGATAAACCCTCAAAATGGGGTTTATCAGTGACGTCGACCACAATATAGTCAATGCTTAATGTCCTTGATTCGTGCCCTTTCCAAAGGTGGTGTATAGGGAGATAAATCCAAGAGGTTCGATTGGTGTGTCCCCCAGCCCGAAGAGGTTGTCTGGGTAAGCCTATAGATCTTTTTCTTCAAGCCTGAGTTTGTTAAAAGTGGGCTTAAACAATATGTCCACTGAACTCTCTTGATCCGCCAAAGTTCTATAGAAATTTGCATTGGTAAGGATTATTGTTATTACCATTAGATCATCATGGCCAGGTGTCACTCCTTGAGCATCTTCTTTGATGAATGAGATAGTTGTTAAATCGGGAGTTTTGTTATCTTCCCCGATTTGGTACACCTCTTTAAGATGTATTTTTCGTGACGATTTTGAGATTCCTCCTCCAGCAAACCCTCCATTAATCATGTGTATGTGTTGTTTAGGAGTTTGTGAGGGCATTCTTGTCGACCCCCATCTTCATCTTTCTTCTTTTTCCTCTGGTCGACCGACCCCTCAGCTAAGTATTTGTCTAGCCAACCTTCTCTGACCAACTTTTCTATGACATTCTTTAAATCGTAACAGTCATTAGCAGAATGTCCATAAAGCTTATGATACTCGCAGTATGTCTGGCTTCTTGCCTTTTGTGTTTGATTGGAAGAAGAGGTGGAAGCTTTTTAGTGTGACATATCTCCCTGTAGACGTCTACAAGATAGACTCGGAGTGGGGTGTAATTATGACACATTCGAGGTTTTTTCGAGTTGTACTCTTCTTTTTTCTTAGCTTCTTTCTCCTTTTCCCAAGGTGGGTAGAGCAGATTGGGCCTCAAGAGAGGCTCTCTAAGTCGGAAATTTTCCTCCACGTTGATGTATTTTTCTGCCTGCTCTTGCACTTTGTACAAGGAAGCTGGGTGTCGCTTGGATATGGATTGAGAGAATGATCCTTCTTTAAGGCCATTAAATAATCCTATTATCACTACTTCAGTAAGCAAGTTTTGTATTTTCATGCACGCTTTGTTGAATCTCTCCATATAGTCTTGGAGTGTCTCTCCGAATTCTTGTTTAACCCCTAGCTAGCTTGGAGCATGCTTCACTTTATCTTTCTTAATTGAAAACCCGGAAAGGAACTTCCTTGATAGGTCATCAAAGCAAGTTATCAAACCACTTCATCGCGGCTTTAGTCAAATTTGTCGGAAAGGCTTTGCAATGAGTCACATCAGAGGCATTGGATAGGTACATCCGACTCTTTAAATTACTGAGGTGGTGTCTCAGATCAGTTGTTCCGTCTAGAGATCCATGTCGGGAGTTTTGAAATTTCTAGGAACATTAGCTCGCATGATCTCTTCAACAAATGGATCTTCTCCTCCTAGAGGATTTTCCTTTGATCTGCCTAATTACTTCATCTTCGGAGATCAACCTCCAACTTTAAAAGCTTTTCCTCTAGCTCTTTTAGTCATCATATCTCCCTTCGCAATTCTTGCTCCGCTTGTCATTGTCGTTCAGCTCCTAGTTCGAGTTGTTCTAGTCATCCACAGTGGCCGTGAACTAACCTTAGTATTTCAGTTGGATGGGGTGGTTCTTCGTCCTCGGGTGGGTGAACCTCTAAATAGATCTACCATGGTTGAAGGGTATCTCGATGTTTCTTCCCCGTGGGGACATTCGTTCTTTCTCCAAGTGGAGGTAATGCTAGCATCATGTCATCATGTTGATGCTCTGGTCATGACTCAAATGTCATGTGATCATCTTCATATTGATTGTCCGCCATTATCAAGGGCTGAACGATGCCAATGTTCTGAGGATTACCTGAAACGGTGATTTGAGCCTGAACATAAGTTCCAGACTCTTTGTGAGGTAGCGTCCGACCTGTGCTAGTGTCGGCGTGCTGCCATCCGAGTTCCTCATCAGGAGGTGGGGAGTCGTACCTACAAGAGACTTTGATGCTTAAGTTATCAAGGGCTTTAGGTAGGTTTTAGTAGATTGAGACCGGAATATAGCTAAAGGTGTCAGTGTATTTATAATAGAATAGATAACCACCTTTTATAGTAGTTCTACCTTTTATCTTGGGAGTTTGTTGACATCTACCTTCTAGAAGAGGTAGAGATAGTAGGAGAGACTCTGTAAGTTAGTTATTTATTTGGATAAGTGGAACTGAACCTCCCTAGTCGCGTCTGACCTCCTAATAGGCCAGGCAGGTAGAAGTGGCTACCCTTTTTCGGGTAGGCCTTCTTCGTTGCTGGGCCTAACTTTATATTTTTGGGTCAGAATACGGTGATGCTAGGTAACCAAAGAATAATTACAATATATAAATGTCACATAAAAATTCTCATTCTCTTTATAAGCAAGTGACATACACTTCCTTATTATTCACCCTCCTTATCACCCACCTTTTTTAGTGTTTGGAGTCACTAATGTTCTTTCCCAAATCAATTTCAATTTTTCCCAAATGAAATCCTTTACATTCCTCAATTTAATTATTACCCATTAAAATACAATTTCTCTACAGAAATTATAGAGATTAAATTAAAAAATTTTAACAACTTTTACTATACAACTCATATTTTACATATAGACTATTATAAAATAAAAAATAAAATATAAAATATAAACAAAAATTAAAAAATAAATTTTAAAAAATAATTATTAACTCGTCATATTAAAATCAATAAATAAGCATACATATTAATATTAAATAAAAAATATTAAAATAATTAAAATCATGACCCATTAGTTCACATATGAGATCATTTGAAGAATACAATAAGATGCATAGTTTAAAATTTGATAATATTAATTGTAAAAATTTATTAATTATAGAAATCATATGTATGAAATTATGAATATTATGAGTACAAAATTATGGATGTTGTTAATATAAAATTATGCATGTTATGTGTTGAATTTATTGATGTTATGAGAAAATTTATCGATTAAATAAATTAATTTAAGATTTTGAAATTTTTTCAAATGCAATTATGATAAAATTTAAAAACATGTGATAACTTGTTATTTACTTATGCAATAACTAAAAAATGATATGTGTATAGATGTAATATGTAATAAACATGAATTTAATTTTTAAATGTTAATTGTACGTAATGGATGTTTTGTATATGAACTTATGAATGTTATGTGTATGAACTTAGTTACTACAGTATAAGTATAACTGCACAAAAAATTACGCACAAAAAAATTTAATCAGTTTATTACCATAACTCATCAAAGCTAGTGTGGTTTTTCATATTCTCGGAAATTGGTTGACTGACAACAACCTCGTCGGGTGAGTCCGTCTGTTGTTTAAATTATTCTTCAACTCCTTCCAACATAGATACCGTATTAAGGTCAAATTCAAATGTCATACTATTTGCAATGATAACAGCGATTTTTTGTAAATTTCCTTGGCCAATCCCAATTGTGTTTGTGATTGAACTAGAGTTGTGATTTTTGGCTTGAGGAAGTAAACGACCTTCATGATCCTTCTAACAATGAAAAACCTAAAATACAAAACTTTCACATTTGCCAATTCCTGCAATGATAATAAATGAATTAAAGGAAATAAAAATTAATTACAATTAAAATCATTTAATGTGTATTATTATTACCGCTTTTTATTGTTATTTGTCCTTATTGTTTCTTAAATATAACATTCAAATTATAAAAGGAAATATTAAGTAGTGATTATAAGAATACCTAATACTTAGGCATATGATATTAATTAATATCATTAATAAGTGTGGCTGATAAGAATATGATAAGTGGATTGATAGGAGAGATAAAAATTTAAAATATTATTAAGTTATATAAATAAAATAAATTATGAAAAGTTTTGGCTAGTTATAGCTGAAAATTTGTTGTTACAAATTTCTTTCATATACACACGTGACTACAAAGACTTTGAAGTTTGATGTCTCTATAATCTCTATAAGCAAACATCTAATCCTAAAACCATGGTTGCCTACCTTAGGTTAACAATCCAAAATTGTGAGGAAGAAAAAACAAAGAAAACCATTAATGCATATCTAACTGAAGCCACGTCGTCAATATGTTCATGTCTTTTTCGTCTTCGTCTTCCTTAATTACTTTTCAATTTTACATCCAACCTAAAACCTTCATTCTTAACCCTTTCTACTCAAACCTCACATACACCTCTCCCTTTTTTTTCCTTGTCATCAACTTCTTCCCTTCATTATATCGTCAAGCCCATTCTCATTCCCTCATTGTTTTCAATTTTAATTTAGAATCTTTTATTGTTTATTTTCTTATATTTGTGCTCTTCTCTCTATTTGTTTAATGTAAGTACCTATTATCAATTTCTGTGGTGCATTTTTTTTTTCAGAGATGAATATCAATTTCCATTTTTCTTTAGACAAATGCATGCCATGTCTTACCCATTATTTATTCCAAGGTTTTTGGATTACAACATGAAAATCTATAATGAATAATTGTTTATCGGAAAGGAGTTTTGTTGAATAAAATTTTCTCTTTTTTCCATACGTAATCCACATTTCCTAGTTTTTTTTCATCTTTTTTGACTAAATCAAAGTCAAATTTGCAATACAATAAAGGTAAGTATGAACCCTAGTTTATTGATATGGTTAAAAATTATTACCATTTCAATATATTAGATTTTATAAATCATGATTGCGTCAATGCTTATTGATTATAATTTCATATATAAAGAATTACTACATGATGCTACTATGAATGTTGGGGATATAGATTTTAATTTTCTTTTGACTTATGATGTTTCTAAATTTGTGGCAGTTATAACATTGTCGCATATGGAAATGTAATTTTCCTCTACGTGAAGTAACGTAGGGCCTCCAACTTGTGATTACATGGAAAAGGAGGGGCCAAAAGAATCGAAGGAAATAAATCCTCATGCATTTGAAAAGTTAGAAGAAAACACATTCTCGATCAATAATGAAGGTCAAGTGAAAGAATCAAAGAATAATCTGGAATTTACAGATGATGATGATGATGAAGATGTTGGTGGTAATAATGCTTTTGATTTAAACATTGAACAAGAAGAAGATATATCAGACAAGATATATAACTCTCAAAACGAAGACCAATACGTGGAATCAAGGAAATCAGAGAGTCAAAATTTTGTTCATTATGAACTTGATTATGACAACAAACAAGTTGATGTATTTCCCATTCAGAAGGTTTATAATCAAGATCAAAAACCAAAGGAGTCAGAAGCTCAAATTATTGGTCATGATAACCGTGAAGAGTTTGACAATGAAGTAGATTCATTAAAAAAGATAAATGAGGTCATAGATATAAAATCCAATGTTCACCATGAGGAAGATGCAAGTAGTTCAACGAGATATGAAACTCAATTCAATGTTGATAATGGAACAGAGTATTTTGGTACCCAATATATTGGATTTTATAATGCAGATGAAGAAAACAAAAGTATAGAATCGACGTGGAATGCGGAAACGAATAACTTGATGATTGTTAACGATGAAATTGAGTATGTTGGTGCTCAACAAAACGGATTCTATAAATCCAAGGAACAAAGCAGAAGTATAGAATCAACATCAAACGAAAACAATGATGTGAAGTTTGAAAACATTGAAATTCAACTCATTGTTGATGGAACAAAGTATTTTGGTGCTCAACATAACGAATTCCATAAATCCAAGAAAGAAACTGAAAGTACAGAGTCAACGTCAAACGAGAACAGCAACGATGTGAATCTGGCAAATGAAAAGGCAAAAGTTTGTAGAACAGCGACCACGGTCAGCAACAACCATAGAAACACATCTTCTACTAATGTTTACGATGTAAACTACTCAGAGGAACAACCAAGCATGGTTGAAAAGGCTGTAGCACTTAGAAACTTTGTTAGACAGAAAAGCATGGTAGTAGTGTCCTCTATGTTGCGTCATCTTTCCAGAAAATCCGAGGAAAAAGTAGTAGTAGCTAGTAACTTCGACGATAACGTTAAAGATAGTGAATCTAAGAAGGACATTTGTGACAATGATGCAAAAGAAAACAATGATCAAAAAATTGATTTAGTAATCAAAGGTCCACTAGAACCATTAGCCATAAAAGGAAGGGTAATATTGTACACAAAGCTAGGATGCCCTGAAAGCAGAGAGGTTAGACTATTTTTGAACAGTAAAAGGCTTAGATATATTGAAATTAACATTGATGTGTATACTAGTAGAAAGAAGGAATTGGAGAAACGTAGTGGATCTAACTCTGTTCCTAAGGTATTTTTCAATGAAATTCTTATAGGAGGATTAAGTGAATTAAAGGCTTTAGAAGAGTCTGGAGAGCTTGGTGATAAGATTGACTATCTTATTAGTGACACACCTTCCTTTCAAGCACCGTTACCACCGTTTTCTGGAGAGGATGATCCATCTTGCAGTGGGTCGATTGATGAATTGGCTCTGATTGTTTGCAATATGAAAAAATCTATTGTTGTGAAGGATCGGTTTTGCAAAATGAGGAGATTCACTAACTGTTTTGTTGGTTTCGAAGCTGTGGACTTCTTATCACAAGATCAATATTTGGAAAGGAAAGAGGTGAGTCATGCCTTATGTCTTAAGCATGATCTAATGGTAATATGGTAAAATTAGCTTTCTGGCTAGCTATTAACTAATGATTTTCTATGTTATCTCATAATTTAAAATTTTAATTTGGTGCCAATCATGGAAAACACCCAAAATTTTGTTTCATTTAATAATAATAATAATAATAAGAATAATAAATGGGTTTAATTTTTCATGCAGGTAAAAAGAATTTTAATTGTAGTTCTTGACTTCCTTATCATGAATGCTATTTATCAACATTCAACATCCAACTAATAGTATCTAGAAAATTTCCTTTTTATGATATTATTTATTAGATTATTTAACCTTTTGTTTCCTTTGTCTTGCTTTGATTTTTTTTTTTAAGAAAAAGTATTTACTTATTATGGCTTATTTGCTTATTATACCTTATTTTATTAATCTTTTTTAAAAAAATCTTACACACTCATGTCTTGATTTTCTTTCTATCGAAAATATAAAGTATAATCTAGTGTTTGGTAATGTTAACCAAATAATAATCTAAAGTTAACCTTCATAATTTCACGCGTGTAAAATTTATAATTACATGCTTATTATATCTGAAACTACTTAATTATTTTAGTAGTAATTAAAGAATATAAAATAAAAATATTTAAAACAAAATAAGATAACTTTATGCTGTTTTGAATTGATTTTTCATTGTCTCCTAAATATTTTTGTTTTGTGACATAACTTGATTAGTTGATTATTGCGTATTTCCTTCCTTTCGTTAATTTCTGCAAACTAATCTTATTGCGTGTGTCTATAGTGTTCTTTGTTATATAGTTTTCCTCTTAAGTATTTTGTCCTTTAAATTATAGCAATGGTTTTCAAAGTTGATTTTTATAGTCATGAATTTCATGAGTTATTTTAGGACTATTTTTAGTTTAATGAATAAATAAAGCAAATTATTTTTACATAATATAAATAAAAAATTTAGTTTCCTTGATATTTCCTTATATCCTACATATTGACAAACATTTTTAGCATGTCCTTTCGTGGCGAGTAATTAAACAAGCGTTAGAATTTCTAATCTTCTAAATCTCAAGCAATTTATCCTCTTACTTTCAGTACTTGTGAGTAGTGACAATGCATTATTAGTTGTTAAATTAACACATTTAAACTCAATACCGCATATGAAATTTATGTTCTTGTATTAATATCAATTCTATTAGTGGATAATTTTCTTTCTTACGTTTAATTAGTTCTTGTATGATATTTAAATAATATAATTCTTTTCTACAAATTGGTTCTTAAATTTGAAATAATAATGTTGTCAAACATATCATCAATATAATGCTCAATAAAAGTAAGATATGAATACACCATAGTTACATAAGATTGCCATTGTCTTTCTAATATTTATCTGATGGTATAGGCTGTAGAGTTTGGTCGAAAGCTCGCTAGAAAACTATTTTTTCGCCATGTTCTTGAGTGAGTTTCATTATTATATTAGGTGTTTTCAGTTTCCAATGCTTCTTTTCATTACATATTTGACTATTCTAACTTGCTTAATTTATGTAGTGAGCATGTATTTGAGGATAGTAACCACTTATACCGATTTCTAGATGATGATCCAATCGTGGCATCATGCCAAAACATTCTGAGAGGAATAATTACTACGAGGCCTAAGCCTATTGCAGAAATTGCATCCAGATTAAGGTTTCTTTGTTATGCAATCTTTGAAGCTTATGCATCTGAAGATGGACGCCATGTTGATTATAGAAGCATACATGGTAGTGAGGAATTTGCAAGGTTTGGCATTATCTAATTTTTCCTTAAACAAAAAACTTTTCAATTAAGTTGGATTTTTCTAATTTAAGAGAAACTAATTTTAACAGAGTATTTTAGAAATATAACTTTTGATACTTATGAAAAGTAAATTCATTTAAAATTTAAATTTGAATTAGAATTGATAGATATAAATAAAACTGGCCTCACTTTAGAGAAATAATATCATCTTAATAGAAAATCAATAAAATTTTATCACATATATAATTATCTTGATGAAATAATTAAAAATAATATAAAATTCATCAAATTGAATTCAGCTGAAGTGATGACAGTTCTCATATTTAACTTTTAATCACTATTTATGAAATTTCATAAATACTAATATATTATTTTGTGAGACTTAAAATAAAATTGAAATGAAATCTAACATGAGAGAGTTGCTATAAAAGAGCTATTAATCTTTTTCACTAACTTTATTTATTAACGTAGGAATAAATGTGTGATAGGCCATGGCACATATTTACATTCAGCACATTTCTTTTTTCCTACATCACTTGATCTTTGAAAAAATAGTAGCAAATTAATCATGATTTTTGGCAAAAAAATAACAAATATGTGCTATAAAAGAATAACAATCTGTATTATTAATCACTTAACTAAAACATCCGTACACATTTCCATTTTAGTAAAATTTTCATCATCCTTTTAATATAACTTTTATTTCAGGTATCTAAGAATAGTAGAAGAGCTTCAAAGAGTTGAATTATGGGATTTGTCCAGAGAAGAAAAGCTTTCTTTTTTCATTAATCTTTACAATATGATGTCCATCCATGCAATTTTAGTATGGGGTCACCCAGATGGAACACTAGAGAAAAGAAAATTTTTTGCAGATTTTAGATATGTTATTGGTGGAAATACCTACACACTTTTAGCTATTCAGAATGGTATTTTGAGGGGAAATCAACGACCGCCATATAATCTTATGAAGACATTTAGTGCAAAAGATAAACGATTGAAGGTAAATTCTCATCTCTACTCCAACATAAGTGTTTGCGTGCGTATTATGTTCGTAAGTCTCATTGTGATATATTATTAGATATTTAGAGTATCAACATGAGTAGATGTTAATAGATCTCTGTCGGGGTAAGTACATGCCCTTCATCCTACCTCAATTATAAATTTGTCATCTCCTATCTCTAACTTTACTTCTATCATATCTTCTTATTTCATCTAAAAATTTGATAAAGTATATCTTTTATCTTTAATTTTTTTATAAATTTTTATTATTTAATTTATTTTAATTTTATCCTTAACACTTTTAATAGATTTTAGCTCTCTCTCTCTCTCTCTCTCTCTCTCTCTCTCTCATTATTGAACTCACCGTACCTCACCCCACTGCATCTTACCCCACCATCATCAACATCAACATACAACAACAACCAACCCTCCTCTTTTTATCTCAAATCACCTTACTGACATGCCAATTCTGTCTTGTTATTTGGCATGCTATGTCTTTCTCTTTTTCTCTTTTTTATCTCTTCCTTCTCCCAAATCATTGCCTCTTTTCCATCCTCTCTTATTACCATAACCATATGCCACCTCGATCACACATTCAACTCTAACCTTAGTCTGAAATCAACAATAATAACATGAACAAGCACACCAACAATCGAGAAAGAGAGAAATTAAAGAGAAGGAAGAACAAATCTAAAGAAAACCAAAAGAGAGAGTTCCAAAAAAGAAAAAGAAGAAAAGAGACGGTGCCAAAGAGATAGTTTGATATTTTTATACAAGTGATATTGTTGTGTTAGTTTTATGAAATAGTTTTGATTTAGTGTATTATGGACTTAAATATAATAAAGATAGTTTTGATAAATAAGTAATTTGGATAAATCGTTTGAAAATTTTGATAGTTATATGGGTTAAGGAGAGAGTACAAAGGCTAGTGGGGTTTGATATGTTTGTTAGTTAGTTACAATGAATTCTATGATAGCCTATTTATAGGCTTCATAAGTTGATTCTAGATCATTCCAAATCTTAGATATTTCTACATATTAACTTAAATATTTCTAGATACTAATCTTAGATATTTCAAGTATTTGATTTATTTACTTAACTTCAAGACTTTTCCATCATAATATCTAGATATTTTATTTTTATGAAACAAAATCATGAAAATTCTAGAAAGTTCTACAAATGTGTAGCATCGTTAATACTCCTCCTTGATGTACATTTGTGTAACTCCAAGCATCTCTCAACAGAGTTCAAACTTTGATCTTGGTAGTGCCTTAGTGAAGATGTTTGTCAGTTGCTCATCTGTGTTGCAATATTCGATCTTTATCTTTTTCTCCCATACCAACAAATATCAATCCTCAAAGCATCAACAATCCAATCCTATCTTCATTCCCTCAATCCAATCTTTGCCTCCTAAACCTGAAATCACTTAACAAACATATCAAGGCATCTAATGGAATCAAGGTGAATTAAATTTAGCTATTTTAAGACCTAAAAAGCATGTTTTCACTCTTAAGCCCAATTAAAGGAGAATAACAAAAACCATGCTATTTCATTGGATACATAGAAAAAAAAAGTTGACAAAATCCTCTAAATTCAACATAAGATAAACCCTAAAAATGGGATTTATCAGTCAACTAACCTAAGTTTTCACGATACATTATATTTTAATTACGAGAAACCAAAATCATATCTTGACCGATTCCTCCCTAAGCTTGGAACCCCTCAAGTATCCACCGTTAACAAATATCCACAGCCCCAAAATTCAAGCTCAAGCTTCCAAATTTTCCAATTTGCCTCCACTATCACCAGATTATTTCCAAATACGTAATTTAATCTAAATTTTTATATAACAACACTAGAATTATCTTAGAGTACACAAATTTAGTAATTTGACAAGGGTTAAAGTTTTCTTACCATTATCCACGAGTCAAATGGATAAAATATAGTGATTACCTACCACTAGAGTTCACCTAAACCATCAAAACCCCCCAAAACCCTCAATATCCAAAACCCAAAAATCACGATTTGAAGAGGGGAGAAATGGACTTGAAATCAGAATCTCCTTACCAAATTGTTCGGTAGGTTTTGTAGAGAATTCTGAGACGAACGCGTGGCCGCTGACGGCTCGTCAAGCGGAGCTTCTGATCGAAAGTTATGTGAAATTGAATTTGTGATGAGGGTTTTAGGTTTCTTCCGTGTTCTTCCCCCCTTTCCCAGCGTGATTTCTTGTGTTTGAGAAGCAAATAAGCTGAAGCTCATGAATATTAATGAATTGGGTTGGGCCTTGGGCCCATAATGGGTTCAGTTTGCTCGGTTCAGTCCATTCGCTCCAATTTTGGGCCAAAACCTTTTAAATTAGTGTCAAAATTCATATTTTAATTATTTTTACTTCATTAAACTATAAAATTAAATTTTTTAATTTTTTTATTAATAATTAATTTATGGACTAATTATTCACTAATTACTCGAGATTTACATAAAAGTTTTCATTTGAAAATGTCAGTCCTCATAATTATCTTTTGACAATATGCGCACAAAAGTATTAATGGTTGAGATAGTCATAGTTATGGGAAAAAAAAAATTTTTTTGAGTGGGTTATAATGTGGTGGATCTGTATAGATGATAGGTTAGGAAGAAAGATTCTATGCCTAATAACGTAGTTCCGATGCCACTGTTAGTTTTATGAAATAGTTTGATGTTGGTTTTGTGTATTATGGACTTGAATATTGTAGCAAGGATAATTTTGATGAATAAGTAATTTGGATAAATAGTTTGAGAAATTTGATAGTTATATTATTGATGGGTTAAGGAGAGAGTACAAAGGTTAGTGGGATTTGATATGTTTGTTAATTAGTTACAATAAACTCCATGATGGCCTATTTATAGGCTCCATAAGTTGATTCAAGATAATTCTAAATCTTAGATATTTTTAGATATTAACCTAGATATTTTTAGATACTAATCTTAGATATTTCTAATAATTGATTTATTTACTTAACTTTTAGACTTCTCTATCATAATATCTAGATATTTATTTTTATGAAATAAGATCATAAAAATTTTAAAAAGTTCTATAGCACTATTAATATGTTGGTGTAATGGTAAAGTATGATGATAAGAGATGACACAATGATAAAGTGTGGGATGAGGGTGGTGCAGTAGCAATGTGGTGGGGTGAGGGTGGTGCGACAAAATTGTAGTGGTGGTGGTGGGGTGGGGCAGTCATGGAATGAGGGTTAGAGAGGTGACGAGAAAGAAAAGGGATGATAATAATGATCATATTGTATATAAAGGAGGGGTAAAACTAAAAAAATAGTTGACTATATGTTTGACCATCAAAAATTTAAAAATAGGGGAAATAATTGAACTTTATTGAAAATGCTAGAAATAAAATCAAAACACTAAATATTATCATGTTTTTAAAATTTATAGAAAACATTAAGCACAAAAAATAGAGTTTATTTTATAAATTTTAATAGAGAAAGTAAATTTCTATATATATTAGAGGTATGAATGGAAAAATTATTTTTGAGATGAGAAGCTATATAAGATTATAACTAGAAAACCAATGGTATGAAATATATTAACAAAGTTTTGTATGTTTGATAATTGATATACACATACTCTCTCTTAAGAAGATATGATAATTTAAAAATTAGTAGAAATTTGATGAATATTCAATGGTTGAAACTTGATTATCGTCTTTGTCTCCATTTGCTAGTGGTGTATGTAACTCTCAATTTATAGAGCCTAAGTGTGTTTCTATTTTAGTCCTTACGGCTGGTATATCTCAATGATTACTCCTCTTGACATAATTTTTTGGGAAATGACCAAATTTATTAGTTTGTTCCGTTTTATGATTGGCTAGCCAACCTATTTATTTTTTTCAATTATAATAAACATTAAAACTTTAAATTCAATAAATTTATTCCAAAATCTATGATTCATTATTTTGTTCTCTTAATACACTTTTCTACATATTTTTTCTCTATAAAAAGGAGACGACGTGCTAGGACAATCCACCCACCAAATCCCATGGATTATGTTATACAAGTTTGGACTAGTTAATATTTGTTATCAACGGTGTTACCAGTTATTTAGTAGAACATAATTTAAAACTCTAATAACTATATTAATAATAATAAAGTCTTATGGCATTAGATCAATTATATGGATTAAATAATAATATTGTACTTTTTTATATATCACGTTTACAATAAAACTATTTACATATAGATTTTTTTTTTTTTCATTATTTTGTGTATGGTTTTTTTATATCTTTTTCTCTCTTTTATTACTTGTCTATCTTTTCAACAATATACTATTCTAACTTTTTCTCTTATATCCTCATTCTTCATTCTGTCCACACATATTTAGCTGCTCTTCTATCTAAGGATCCTTATCTCTTTGATAATAATTTATGCTCATGCTCATTCTTGTTGTCTAACTCTTCCCTCTCTATAATATAACTTGTTTAATGATAGTGCGATAAAATTTACTCTTAATTTTTGAAGGTATTTTTTGTTATAAAATAACCAACGCACTTCCTTAACTAGATCATGAATCCTGTAGTTTACATCTTCAATTTTTCTATTATCTTCTATAATACGTCAACAAGAATCTTAAGGTAGAGTGTTTTTTTCAAATTTCACTTTTGTTTTAGTGCTTCTCCTTCAAGTCTCGTGCTAGAGTTAAATCCCACACACACGTGTGTATATATATAAATCATTTATTTCTAAAGATTCTCTCCACAAATCTTGCTTTTTATTTAAATTTTTTATTTATTTTTTCATAAGAATAATGTCATCGGCAAAAGATTTGTAGGGTTTGTTTGGCTGAGTTTTTAAAAAAAGATCTTTTTTTGAGTTTTTAAAAAAAAATCTTTTTTTGAGTTATCTTTTTTTAAAAGATCTTATGGAGAAGTAAAAGTAATTTTATGTTTGGATATCTCATGTAAAAAGATCTTTTTATCTATCAATTATGTTTGGATATAACAATATAAAAGTATTTTTTTGTTTATTTATTACACGAAAAAAAAATCTTTTAAAAAAAGATGTAAATTGCAGCTTCTCAAAAAAGATCTTTTTTTAATTTTTCTAATCTTTTTATTTTTACTACTAAAAATTTACCAAATATGCTAAAAAATAAAAAAGATCTTTTTTTATTTTTTAACAGAATAATAGCACCTAAACAAACACTTAATATGGTATGAGTTTTTAGATATATTAAATAATCACTTTAAAAACGAACGTGAAAAGATAAGTTTAGAGATGCCTTTTAATGTAGTAGTTTTGCACTAATTTATTAAAAAATTAAAATATTTAGATAATTTTTTATTTAAGTAATTAATTTTTTAATAAATTCAAAACGTACAGAGACATTTATTTTTAAAAAGAATCTATAACTTATTTAAAAGATATCAAATCTATTGCCACCTCTTGCTAGCTTTTTGTCTTTTAAAACACTACGTGGCTCTTTATCGATTAGAGAGTCCTAAGTTAGTTACGGATCGTAGTCAAATCAAACACTTTTATAATGCTAAAAACTACTGATGGACTGAATTTTTTTTCTCACTTTTTTCTCATTCTCTCTTATGCATTCATACATCATCACTTCTACATGCATACATCACATGTGACATGTATTTGAGTTCCTACAATTATGCTTTATACATATATACATCACATGTTGCATGTAACTCTAACTAATGCTTTGGTTTTGAATTTAAAGTAGTTAATAAAATTTGATTACATTGAGTAGCTCAATAGCATACATAACACCTTTTAATTAAGGTAAAATTCTAGCTCATTTTTCTTTCATTTTCTTCCTTTGATATTGTATTCTCATTCAACTACGTATCTTCTTTTGATGCTTCCTATTGACATGTAATGTTTCTGGTAATTCCTATCACGTGCCTTCAATTACTCTACTTTATTTCTTAGTTTGAATTCAAAGTAGTAGGTAATAGGTGGTGTGTTATTAGTCATTTCACGACACTTTATATTAGACTTTTAATTAATATATCTACCTAAAAGCATTTTGTTGGGTAGTATTAAGCGAATTTGTTTTACTATAAAATGGGTGATATTTAATTGCTTCATGATCTCATACAACCTTGAATCCTCACAAAATCGTGCATCTTTCTGGAGGTTATTCAAGAACATGCAAAAAAAATATATGGCACTTATGAAAAAAATTACTCAACACATTTAGATTAACTATTTACAAAGTTAAATCTTAAATAATAATTTATTAAAGAGACTGAATTAAACGTTAATAGTTAAAATAAATATATGGCACTTATAAATAAATCTAAATATATTTATATATCATGTTTATATGCTATCATGTTTATATGCACGGATGCTACTCGCGCATTGCACGGGTTTTAAACTTGTTATGCACTAAATTAAGGGTGATAATAGAATGGGCAGATTGAATATGTTAATATCTACCGATCTACATTTATTTGCTCCATTATTCAATGGTGTTTAATTTTATTTGTTGTCATAAATCTATATTTGTGGATATTTAATAGACTTATATCTATCTCGGCTTATTAGAACGTGAGAATTTTTTATAACATTCTTTCTGTCTGGAAAATAATATATGACCTATAAAAATAAATAATAAAATATTAAAAGATTGTGTAAATCCTAATATAATTAAAGTCACCATGTTATTTATCAAAAAAAAAAAAAGTCACCACGTTATAAATTTTAAGTGATATTAAAAAAATTTAAATTCATCAAATTAAATTTACGAAATTCAAAAATCTTTTTGAAATATCTATTCGTATATGTTCTTGGAGGGTACAAAATGGGTATGGAATATAGCAACCATTACCCATACCCACCCCACATATAAATACTTATTATTAGGTATCATCTGGATACACTTCAGAACCTAGTCAAGGATTGAAAAATTGATCCTATTCAAGACGGTTCATTCAGATGGGGTCAGCTCAATTACAATCTATTTTAATTTCACTTATCATTCTTTTATTATAATCATGGTCTTAAGTGAGTGGAAGCATATTCTATTTTATAAGAATAATGAAGTTACTTCCTTACCTTGAGCCTCCCATTTATCTTTTCAGGTATCCCTTCCTTACCCTGAGCCTCTCATACATTTCGCTTTAGTATTTGGTAGTCGGTCAGGGCCTGCTCTTCGGTGTTATTCTGTTGGAGACATTGACCAAGAATTAGTGGACGCTGCCCGTAGTTTCTTGAAAAGTGGGGGTCTGTCGATTGATTATTCCGCCAAAGTTGCATATGCCAGCAAGATCCTTAAATGGTAAGTTTTATATTTATGGGATTGTGAATATGAAAAAATGCACTTTAACTTAATGGGATTTTAAATGAACTTTTAATTTGTGTTATAATTCTACTTTTCTCACTAGGAGAAAGTGTAGTCTGTATTTTATAAAACATGGCAATACATATATGCTCACTCTTTGACTAGTGGACGATGAATGGAAATTAATGAGAGCAATAGAATAACTATTCTTTGAAAATTTTTGTAATTGATTTACATGACATCGAAAAAAAACACAGAAAATCATCTTTAAGAAAATTTTTGTAATGAATTAATAGGTCTTACGGATATAAATAATACCAAGTTGGGTAAACTACATACTAAAACAATACTTAAAAATTTATAAATTTATGGTAGAATTCTTAATTAAATAACGCACGTATGAAATATATAGTTGATAAAAGTATCATGCAACCAACTAATGTTTTATTAAGAATTTTGAAAATTCTTGTTGATATATACTCAGGTTTAGTGTAGATTTTGGCAAGAATGAGGTGGAGGTATTGAAGCATGTGTCGAACTACCTAGACCCAAATGAATCAGAAGTATTGTTGGATTTGCTTGCCACATGTGAGTTGAAAATAATATATCAACCTTATGACTGGGGCTTGAACTTCTAATATATGGTATGCAATTGTTGTTACGCAGACTATATTAGACAATTTAGCATTAAGTATTCGATATCATAGTTAAGTTAATTTTTCTGCAATTATTTATTGATAGTATATTCAACCTTGTTTGCCGTGAGAACTTACACGAATACGAGCAGTGAAATTTTCCAAAGTCATATCTTAGGATGCTTGTTATATACCATGTTGAAAAACATTGCCATCAAGGGAGAACCATCTATCGTCCACAAAAGATTAAGAATATTAACAGTTTAGTTCGTAAAATACTATATTTCATAAAATTATATTATATGATTAATGCATTAAAAAATTAGTCTCTTAAAGATTATCATTATATTGAAAAATCAGCCCATAAATGATAAATGTGTTCAAATTTGTGTCATCTAAAATGAGAAATGTATTATTTATCTCTCTGACATAATTTGTCCCCCTTTTAAGCAAAATCTTTTTATCTTTTGAATTAGTTGGTGGCCTATCATTGTGTTTTTTTTGCATGCATTTACGTTATTGATCGTTTGTCTCATATGGGACTTGAATTCGAATTAGCGAATTTTCAATACACATCTAAGTGAACTTTTAGTAATAATAAAGGTAAAGTATGGTAACGTTAGAGTAAATTACAAAGTTAACTTTAACGTTTAAATCGTCTTATTTTAATATCTAAATTTTTAAAATTATCTTAATATTATATTATCATTAGTGATTTATTAACAGAATTGATGATAGAACAATGTTGAGACAATTTTAAAATGTCTTAAAAAAAAATTACCAAATTAAATAAAATAAAAATAAATTTTTAATCACATATAAATAAATTACTCTTAATTACATTATTTTAATCTTAAATAAATTTATTTTTTAGTTTTATCCTTAATTCCATTATTTTAATTCCATTATTTTTATTCTAAGTAAATTTATTATTGATTAAGAGTAAAATTAAAAAAATTAAGTGAATAATTATCTATCGTAAAAAAAATTGATATTATTAAAGGATAAAATTAAAAATTATTTTAAAGTTAAAAATAAAATTTAATTAAATTAAACATCAAAAAAATTCAGTATATTAGACAAAAAAATATATAATTTATGTTTTATTGTATATGTATCAAATCTTTTTTTTTTCAGAAGTTTACCCATTAGACATTCTATAAATATAAGTAAAAATCTTGAATTCTTAATATAATTCATTTTGTTAAAATTTATTTTTATTTTACTTAATTTGATAATTTATTTAAGAATAATGTATAATTTTTATCTCCAATATTTTAATCTTATTTAAATTCATAATTTTTTAAATTTATTTTAATATTATTTTATTATAAATTTTATTAATAGATCACTAACAGTAAAATAATATTGAGATGCTATTAAAATATTAAATATTTAAATAGGATAATTTAAATATTAAAAACAATTTTAAAATTTTTTTAAAAACTTGAATAAAAATGCTACTTTACTCTAATAAGAATAATAATAAAACTGGATTGTGAACTTTTAGTTCCATATAACATTCATTTGATCGTTACTAATATATATATATATATATATATATATATATATATATATATATATATATATATATATATATATATATATAAAGGAAATTTTGAAAAATTACGAGAGCATAAAGTGATACAATGGATGTAGTAATTTTTTTTCTCGACACAAGATGATATTTATTTCTACCCCATTTTTAAAAGCCGAACTAAGCTGGTCGGTTAATCTAAAAAAAATCAAGAATCAACGTTAAGTTCGGGGTTGGGTTTAGGAATGTCAATATTTTTCACGCAACGGGATTCTCCTACTAGTGAATGCCTCGAACAAGGCTTTGAAAGTGGGGAATAATACTCGTATAAACTAGATGAAAACGATTTTAATAAAAATACAAAAAATATATTTTTTTAATAATGTGTATATGTCTCATATTATGATTGGACATTTTTAATAAATTATTTAATAATTTATTTTTTAATAAATAAGAATAAAATCGGTTTATTATAGCATCAATAATAAACTTAATTGTCTGTATTATAATTATTAGATCCGGTTTGATCCGATTGATTTACACAATCTGAATCGAATTATCTTTAAATTTTTTTGATAAAAAGACAAATATATCTTTAACATTTTATTTTGCGGACATTTAAATTTCTAATAATTTACAAATACAATTTAAGTCCTTAGAAAAAAAAATTCTAACCCTAATCCCTTGTCTCTGTCGAAGCCTAAATTCAAGTCCAATCTCTCACTAATCTATCAAGTTGTTAAAAAAATCTAGCCCTAGCATCTCCTTCCTTTCTCTTTTCTCACTGAAACTCGAGTTCTCATTTTCTTGCTCACTGGCTCAATTTCAAGCTCTCTCTCTCGTCTCCGGTCAAGCACTCAAGGTCCTTGTCGCTCTCCGCATTATCAGTCGTCACCATCTTGTCAGTCGTCACCGTCTTAGACTCAGTCGGGCTTAGACGACTTTCCTGAGCTCGTTGTTACCGGCAGAAGAAGCAACTTATCACACCTCGAGTTTTTGAAAAATTAAATAATGAGTTATTCATAATTTATTATTTTATTTAAAAAAAATTATTTTTTTTAAAAGTAATTAAATTAAATTTTATAATAATTTAAGTTTAAAATCTATTAAAATTTTAAAATAATTTTTATTAATATGAGATATTTTAAAAAAAATAAAAATTATTATTATTATTATTATTATTATTATTATTATTATTATTATTATTATTATTATTATTATTATTATTATTTAGTTTCATTTTATTATTATCGTTACTATACTATAATATGGAGTAAAGTATCGTTTTTGTTCCCAACGTTTGGGATAAGTTCTAAAGTTGTCACTAACGTTTCAATCGTCCTATTTAAGTCCCTAATATTTTAAAATTGATTCAATAATGTTCTCCTGCTGTTAGGGATCCGTTAACAAAATTGACAGCGGGTCAAAATTGAGACGATTTTGAAACGTTAGGGACTTAAATAGGACAAAATGTTGGGACAAAAATGATACATAGAAATAAATTTTAATTTTATCCTTCAATAATATCCATTTTTTACTATACATAGTATTCAATTATTTTTCAATCACATCTAAATAAATTACACTTAATCATATTACTTTTATTTTAAATAATTTTTTTTATAATTTAACTCTTAAAGATTTTTAGTTATCATGAAATTTTTGTAGAATGACTAGTATATAAACTTGCAGAAAAGAAAAAAATAATATATATACAATAAAATATAAATTATACCTTTTGTCTCTAATGTATCAAAATTATTTCAAATTATAAAAAATAAATTTATTTAACATGAAGAGAGAGTACCTGGAAACGACGGCAGAAAAGTTTAGGTTAGGTTTTTCACAAGAAGAAGATCAAGAGTAGAAAGAAAGAGCAAAAAGAAGAGAGAGTATTGAAAACGACGGCAGAAAGCTTAGGATAGGTTTTTCACAAGATAATAAAAGGGGGTAATAGGGAAATAATGAAAAATTACTATGGGCAAAAAGAGAAAAAAATTTTCATTAAAAATTCCGTGTCCACCTTCTTATTTTCGTGTCCATCAGTGTCCTTCATTTAGAAGTGGGCACAAAAATAAAAAAAAGTGTTTCAGAGACACTGTGTCCACTATCCATGTCTCTCTATTCAAACACGTTTTACATATGTATTGTCGATGTGTTTGTGTCCTGTCCACCATAAACAAACGCAGCCCTAGTGAACACCTCGAACAGGACTTTGAAAGTGGGGAATAATACTCGTATAAACTAGATGGAAACGACTTTAATAAAAATACAAAACATATATATTTTTTAATGACGTGTATATGTGTCATATTAAGATTGGACATCTTTATTAAATTACTTAATAATTTATTTTTTAATAAAGTAGAATAAAATCGGTTTATTATAGCATCAATAATAAACCCAATTGTCTGTATTATAATTATTAGATCCGATTTGATCCGATCGATTTACACAATCTGAACCGAATTATCTTTAAATTTTTTGATAAAAAGACAAATATATCCTTAACTTTTTATTTTGCGGACATTTAAATTCCTAATAATTTACAAATATAATTAAGTCCATAGAAAATAAAATTCTAACCCTAACCCCTTGTCTCTGTCCAAGCCCAAATCCAAGTCCAATCTCTCACTAATCTATCAAGCTGTTAAAAAAATCTAACCCTAACATCTCCTTCCTCTCTTTTTTCTCACTGAAACTCGAGCTCTCATCTCTTTGTTCACTGGCTCAATTTCAAGCTCTCTCCCTCTCTCGTCTCCGGTCAAGCACTCAAGGTCCTCGTCGCTCTCCGCGTCATCAGTCGTCACCATCTTGTCAGTCGTCACCGTCTTGGACTCAGTCGCGCTTGGACGCCTTCCCTAAGCTCGTTGTTACCGGCAGAAGAAGCAACTTATCACACCTCGAATTTTTGAAAAATTAAATAATGAGTTATTCGTAATTTATTATTTTATTTAAAAAAATTATTTTTTTAAAAGTAATTAAATTAAATTTTATAATACTTTAAGTTTAAAATCTATTAAAATTTTAAAATAATTTTTATTAATATGAGATATTTTGAAAATAAAAATTATTATTATTATTATTATTATTATTATTATTATTATTTAGTTTCATTTTATTATTATCGTTATTATACTATAATATGGAGTAAAGTATCATTTTTATCCCCAACGTTTGGGATAAGTTCTAAAATTGTCCCTAACGTTTCAATCATCCTATTTAAGTCCCTAACGTTTCAAAATTGATTCAATAATGTTCTCCTGCTGTTAGGGATCCGTTAACAAAATTGACGGCGGGAGAAAATTGAGACTATTTTAAAACGTTAAGGACTTAAACAGGACGAAAATGTTGGGACAAAAATGATACATAGAAATAAATTTTAATTTTATCCTTCAATATTATCAATTTTTTACTATACATAGTATTCAATTATTTTTCAATCACATCAAAATAAATTACACTTAATCATATTACTTTCATTTTAAATAAATTATTATTTTTTTTATAATTTAACTCTTAAAGATTTTTAGTTATCATGAAATATTTGTTGAATAACTAGTATATAAACTTGCAGAAAAGAAAAAAAAGAATACATATACAATAAAATATAAATTATACCTTTTGTCTCTAATGTATCAAAATTCTTTAAAATTATAAAAATTAAATTTATTTAAAATGAAAGTAATGTGATTAAGTGTAATTTATTTAGATGTAATTAAAAAATAATTGAATACTATGTACAGTAAAAAATTAATATTATTAAAAAATAAAATAAAATTAAAATTTATTTTTATGTATCGTTTTTGTCCCTAATGTTTTCGTCCTATTTAAGTCCTTAACGTTTTAAAATCATCTCAATTTTGTCCTGTCGTCAATTTTGTTAATGGATCCTTAATGACAGGATAATATTGAGTCAATTTTAAAACGTTAGGAACTTAAATAGAACGATTGAAACATTAAGAATAATTTTAAAATTTATCCCAAATATTAAAGACAAAAACAACACTTTACTCTATAATATATTAATGACCGAAGCCATTAAGAAAGTAAAGTTAAGGAAAGCCAATGCATGTAAAGATATATGTATATATATAAAGCATAACATCTAGCCTAGGATCACCAATAACTTCAATCATAATCGTGTTCCATTTGATTTAAATGGTCTTGCTCCATTTGATTTAGTGGGTTGAAGCCATTTGAGGAAAAGGAAAGAAATAAAACGTGGCCTCATGCATATATACATATATATAATTATGACATGTACATCTCTTAACTAATAATGCTTAATTATAATCATTATTAACTATCTTTATTTACTCTTCATTTATTACCAATCAGCTATGCATGTTTCATTTTTTTTTTGAAGAAAGAAAAGAAAAGAAAGCACCGAGAGAGAAAAAGAAAACCGTGAGAGAGAATGAGAGAAATCATGGCACCGTAAAATTTTTAACTCCGATTTTTTGTGATTTGTAATTCCAATAAAAAATCTAATCCGATAAAAGTGTTTGTATTTTTTTTCTTTACGTGTTGGTGTCACTTTTGTTCGGCGAAACGTAATGGTAACATAACTCTCCTTCCCTTTGAGTTCGGTCAACTGAAGTTTTAGAAAATACAGACGATTTCTGACATTTTTTTCTTCGACAGCTCGGTCAAAAAGTTTCTCCATCGCCTCGAGTATTTTGATTTCGTACAGAGGTAGGGTTTCAATAAATTCTCACCAATTAAATTTGTGTTGCATAAGTGAATGGTTGTTGTGATTGATTATTGATGGAGTTTGATTGACTTTATATTAAATTTTGTTGATATATTGTTATATTGATTAAGCTTGTGATTTGGTCATGTTTGTGCTGTCCAAACTGTGATAATGAGACTGATTTGGGACTGTCATTATGTTAATTTTTTAATAAAATGGGTGAGGTTTAATGGTCGAGGAATTAAAAGCGGTGAAAAATCGATAATCATAAAACTAAAAAACGGATTAAGATTTAAATTTATATTTTAAAAAGAAAATATGGAGTGTTTTGGTTCTCGGTGAAGAGAAGAATTAGCCAAGAAGAATTATTTTTGAGGAAATATACTTGCATTTTTATGAAAAGATTGAGTTTAATATTATAAAATTTTTTTTGGGTATTTTGGATAATAAATAAAGTTCAGGAGTAAAACGGGTATGTTATAAAAGTTCAGGGTTATTTATATAAATTTGAAACAAAGTGAAGGTTTAAATATAATTTTATAAAATATTGAAGTCAAAAATAAAATATTAAAGAACTCATGGTTTAAAAAGTAATTAATAAAAGTTTTAAAATAAGTTTTAAGAGTATTATAAATATTATTTTAAATATTTATTTAAAATTACTCATTTACATTATAGTAAATTATTATTACAAATTATTATTTATCAAGATATTATTTTTTAGAATATTATTGTATATATTACGAAAAAAAATAAAATAGAGAGTGATAAATAGACAAATTTTTCTAAAAGCTTTAGAAAGACAAATCTAAACTAGGAATTTCATAATTCCCTCTTCATAAAACATTTAGGGAAAAATGAGGGAAGAGTGTGAAGATAATTTTTTATATTAATAGTATGGAATTAAAAGAATAATGAGAAAATAAAGGAATATATTAGTTAAAAGAACCTCTGCCACAGGAGAGCAGAGAGTCAAAAGATTAAAAGAATCTAAATAACTTCTGCCACAGCAGAGCAGAGAATAGAAAAGAAAAGAAAGAAAGAATGAAAAGAAAAAGAGAGAAGTAGAGATGATTGTTTACCTACTAAAAACGAGAAGAGATATGGTGGCGAGTCCACCGGGATTTGCTTTCCAGAGATCATCGGTCTGAAGGATGGTTGTACCTGTAAGACAGAGACTGCTTACAGAGGTTATCGCTACATACATTGGCTAGAAAAAGCCTCACCTGTAAGACAGAGGTTGCTTACAGAGGTTATGTTTGTATACATCGGCTCAAGAGAGTCGAACCTGTAAGACAGAGGTTGCTTACATAGGTTATGACACTGGAAACCAAACTCAGACAAAGGTTGATGAGTTACGTCGGGAGCGGATCGAAAATGACAGATGAGATCATTACCTGCGCTAGGAATAGACATGCATCATACTTGTTTGCGCATATTTGTTTGTGAGTATAAATTTTTGTGATTATGGGTATGCTAAATGACTGTTTGAATTCTGCGTTCTTTAATTATTGAATTAGATGGTACCTCGTTGACTGTTATTGCTGACCAAGTATATATAGAATGAACTTAACTCCTAACCCCGACCCTACTAAGAACTCCCCAGTTCTTACCCCCTATTTTCACCCCTTTCAGCTACAGGTGCAAAGGCGCTTATTGTGAAGTTGTGGGAGCATAGAGAAATATGTTTACGAGTTGAGTTGTTAGAATTTATTTTTCCCTCGCCTTGTTAGTTAGAGTTTTATTCAGAGGGGTAGGTTCTGTAAATACTTTTGTATATAACACTACAACGTATTATTAATATTAAGTATATGAATATGTGTTGTTTGTACTTGTTGAAAAAGTTATAGTTTTAGTAAAATCATCGATAGACTTACGCATAAAGGCTCAATATTAAATTGATAATATCTTGTGCTCATTTGAGTGGTTTTTATCAAGTCCTTACTCACTTATTCATATGATTCGCATGTTTTACGTTTTCCTTCCTGATTTTGTGCTATTATTGAAAACATGCTTCTTTGGTCTTTAAATTTGCTATGTTTAATCTTCTCTTATTACCATTCGATGCCTTGATATGTGTGTTAGTATTTTCAGAGATTACAGAGAAGGAATGGCTTGGAGGATGGAAAGGAAGCATGCAAAAGTGGAAGGAATATAAGAAGTTGAAGGAAATGCAAAGTTGTCAGCCTGACCCTCTTGCACTAAATCGATCATAACTTGAGTTACAGAGGTCTAAATGATACGGTTCTAGTTGCGTTGGAAAGAAAATGTCCGGGGCTTCGATCTGATATATAATTTGCCATAGTGGCCATACATCTAGGCAACGCAAACGCGTGCTCCACGCGGACCGCAGTGACGAAAATCAGCGTGTTTGAATTCGCAACCAGCGAATTCTGGGCTGTTTCTGGCCTAGTTTTCGGCCCAGAAAATACGGATTAGAGGCTATAAAGTGAGGAAAAGCGTACAACAATCAAAAATGACATACACATTCACAAATTTTAGGATTAGATGTAGTTTTTAGAGAGAGAGGTTCTCTCCTCTCTCTTAGGATTAGGATTAGGATTTCTCTCAATTTTAGGACTGCTTATCTTCATTACAGATTCAATGTTCCTTTTATTTATTTTTCCAATTTAATTTATGAATTTCCATGTTAGATTTGATTTCTTTTATTTAATTTAATTTGAGGTATTTCAGATTTAAGATTTCTTTCTTTTATTTATGTTACTGTTGCTTCCCATCTGAAGGCATTTTTATTCAAGTAGATTTTCTCCCTTTTTTCTTTGGTTAAGTAATTAGAGACACTTGAGTTATCAAACTCCTTGTTGATTGAAAATTGGAATTCTTTGCTGATTGATTTGAATTCCAATAACTCTAGTCTTTTCTTAAGAATTGACTAGGACCTGAGGAATCAAATTGATTCATGATGAGCGGATAATTTATACGCTTTTTGGCATTATTTTAGTATGTTTTTAGTAAATTTTAGTTAGTTTTTATTATGTTTTTATTATTTTTTAAATAAAAATCATATTTCTGGACTTTACTATGAGTTTGTGTATTTTTCTGTGATTTCAGGTATTTTCTGGCTGAAATTGAGGGACCTGAGCAAAAATCTGATTCAGAGGCTGAAAAAGGATTGCAGATGCTGTTGGATTCTGACCTTCCTGCACTCGAAGTAGATTTTCTGGAGCTACAGAAGCCCAATTGGCACGCTCTCAATTGCTTTGGAAAGTAAACATCCTGGGCTTTCCAGCAATATATAATAGTCTATACTTTTCTCGAGATTTGATGGCCCAAACCGGCGTTCCAAGTCAGCATAGAAATTCTGGTGTCAAAACGCCAGAACTGGCATAAAAGCTGGAGTTAAATGCCCAAACTAGCACAAAAGCTGGCCTTTAACTCCAAGAAAAGCCTCTACACATGAAAGCTTCAATTCTCAACCTAAGCACACACCAAGTGGGCCCGGAAGTGGATTTTGCATCATTTACTCATTTCTGTAAACCCTAGGTTACTAGTTTTCTACAAATAGGACCTTTTGCTATTGTATTTGATATACTTTTACACACTTGATCATACTTTTGATCTTGGTTCTTCTGGTTCCCTCTCTGGGGCCGAAGCCAATGATCACCATTATCACTTTTGTATTTTCAACGGTGGAGTTTCTACACACCATAGATTAAGGTGTGGAGCTCTGCTGTTCCTCATGAATTAATGCAAAGTACTATTGTTTTTCTATTCAATTTACGCCTACTTCTTCTCTAAGATATACACTCGTTCTTCAACTTGACGAATGTGATGATCTGTGACACTCATCATCATTCTTACCTATGAACGCGTGTCTGACAACCACTTCCGTTCTACATGCAAACAAGCTTGAATGTGTATCTCTTGGGTTTCTAATCTAAGATTAGAACCTTCGTGGTATAGGCTAGAATCAATTGGCTGCCATTCCTGAGATCCAGAAAGTCTAAACCTTGTCTGTGGTATTCCGAGTAGGATCTGGGAAGGGATGACTATGACAAGCTTCAAACTCGCGAGTGTTGGGCATAGTGATAGACACAAAAGGATCAATGGATCCTATTCCAACATGATCGAGAACCAACAGCTGAATAGCCGTGCGGTGACAGCGCATTTGGACCATTTTTTCTGAGAGGATGGGAGGTAGCCATTGACAACGGTGAAACCCAACATAAAGCTTGCCATGAAGGAGTATGATTGATTGGAAGAAGGCAATAGGAAAGCAGAGGTTCAGAAGGAACAAAGCATCTCCATACGCTTATCTGAAATTCTCACCAATGAATTACATAAGTATCTCTATCTTATTTTATGTTTTATTCATCTTTTAATTATCAATTCTCCATAACCATTTGAATCTACCTGACTGAGATTTACAAGATGACCATAGCTTGCTTCAAGCCGACAATCTCCATGGGATTGACCCTTACTCACGTAAGGTTTATTACTTGGACGACCCAGTGCACTTGCTGGTTAGTTGTGCGGAGTTGTGATAAAGAGTTGAGATTACAATTGTGCGCACCAAGTTGTTGGCGCCATTGATGATCACAATTTCGTGCACCAAGTTTTTGGCGCCGTTGCCGGGGATTGTTCGAGTTTGGACATTTGACGGTTCATCTTGTTGCTCAGATTAGGTAATTTTATTTTATCTTTAAGCTTTTTACTTTTTATTTTTCGAAAAATTTAAAAAAAAATATGTATTTCTATTTTGTTCTTCAGAGTTTTTAAGAATGAATTCTAGAGTTTCATGATGATTTGTTGAATTCTGGCTGGCTATGAAGCCATGTCTAATCTTTTGGACCGAGGTTTCAACTTATCATCACAAGGGCTTGTTGATTTCTATCAATCTTGCTGTTGAACGTAATGATTTGCTAAAGCTTGGCTGGCCATTGGCCATGTCTAGTGTTTTGGACCGAAGCTTTCACTGAAAGCTTAGCTGGCTAGTAAGCCATGTCTAATTCCTGGACTGGAGTTTTAGACTAACATTGCATGATTCCTGGAATTCTCATTAAGAATTTTGAAGTCCTTTTTTCTCTTTTTCCACTTAATTTTCAAAAAAATTACAAAAAAATTTATAATCTTAAAATAAAAAATATTTTATGTTTCTTGTTTGGGTCTAGTGTCTAATCTTAAGTTTGGTGTCAATTGCATTCTTCTAATTTTCGAAAATTACATGCATCATGTTCTTCATTGATCTTCAAGTTGTTCTTGATGATTTTCTTGCTCTGATCTTTAAATTCTCTTGTTTTGTGTCTTTTGTTATTTCTCATATGCATTTTCAAATTGTTATAGTCATTAGTATACAAACTTCTAAGTTTGGTGTCTTGCATGCATTGTTGATTTAATCTTAGTTTTCCATGATTAGCTGCATTTTGATTATTTCCCATCATTAAAAAAATTTCAAAAATTTTTTTTTCAAGTCAATAATACAGAGAATTGAAGATTCAGAACATGCAGCAGAGGAATTATAGAGAAAAAGCTGGGCGTTCAAAACGCCCAGTGAGGAAGGAAAACTGGCATTTAAACGCCAGCCAGGGTACCTGACTGGGCGTTAAACGCCCAAAAAATTAGCATTTTGGGCATTAAACGCCAGAATGGATGCCATTCTGAGCATCTAACGCCAGGAGGACACTAGAGGAAAGATTTTGTTTTTAATTCAAATCTTTTTCAAATTTTCATAATTTTTCAAAATAAAATTTTTTTTCAAATCATATCTTTTCAATCATATCTTTTCAAAATCAATTTCCTTCCAATTTTTTTTATTATTACTATTTTCGAAAATTCTTGCTACAACTAATGATTTAACTCAAAATTTTCAAGTTGTTACTTGCCTATTAAGAAAGGATCAAATTTTAATTCTAGAATCATATCTTTTAATTTCCTGTTAGTCAAGTAATCAACTTTAATTTTAAAAATTTCTCTTTTTAATTTGATTCTCAATCATATCTTCTCAATCATATCTTTTCAATCACATCTTTTTCAAAATTAACTTTCAATAATATCTTTTTGATTTCTAATTTCAAAATCTTTTCCAAAAATCACTTAATTTCTTTCCCAATCTTAGTTTTCGAAAATCGTTTACCAAATTTTCAAAATTTCTTTTAATTATTTCAAAATTTTTTTACTTTAATTTCGAAAATTCTTCCCCTCTTCTCAAATCCTTCTATTTAAAGGACTAACACTTCTACATTATCAGCAATTCAAACTCTGTCCCTCTTGATAAGTTCGAATTCTCTCTCCTTTACCTCTTCTTTCTATTTTTATTTTCCTCTGACACTTCAAAGAATCTCTATACTGTGACATAGAGGATTCCATATTTTCTTCTCCTCTCTTTTCATATGAGCAGGAGCAAGGACAAGGGCATTCTTGTTAAAGCTGATCCTGAACCTGAAAGGACCTTGAAGAGAAAGCTAAAAGAAGCTAAAGTACAACTCTCTATAGAGGACCTAACAGAAACTTTCAAATAAGAAGAAGCCATGGCAGCCGAAAACAACAACAATGCCAACAATGCAAAGAAGGTGCTTGGTGACTTTACTGCACCTACTCTTGACTTCTATGGGAGAAGCATCTCAATCCCTGCCATTGGAGCAAACAACTTTGAGCTTAAGCCTCAATTAGTTTCTCTGATGCAACAGAATTGCAAGTTTCATGGACTTCCATCGGAAGATCCTCAACAGTTCTTAGCTGAATTCTTGCAAATCTGTGACACTGTCAAGACCAATGGGGTTAATCCCAAGGTCTACAAGCTTATGCTCTTTTCCTTTGCTGTAAGAGACAAAGCTAGAACATGGTTGGATTCACAACCTAAAGAAAGCCTGAACTCTTGGGAAAAGCTAGTCAACACCTTCTTGGCAAAGTTTTTTCCACCTCAAAAATTGAGCAAGCTTAGAGTGGAAGTCCAAACCTTCAGACAGAAGGAAGGTGAATCCCTCTATGAAGCTTGGGAAAGATACAAGCAATTGATCTTCTATGATGGTCTGTCTGAATTGTCTAAGATGTCATTGGACAGCTCTGCTGGAGGATCTCTTCATTTGAAGAAGATACCTACAGAAGCTCAGGAACTCATTGAAATGGTTGCAAATACCCAATTCATGTACACTTCTGAAAGGAATCCTGTGAATAATGGGACAAATTAGAAGAAAGGAGTTCTTGAGATTAATACTCTGAATGCCATATTGGCTCAGAACAAAATATTGACCCAACAAGTCAATATGATTTCTTAGAGTCTGTCTGAAATGCAAGCAGCAACAGTCAGTACCAAAGAAGCCTCATCTGAAGAAGAAGCTTATGATCCTGAGAACCCAGCAATGGAAGAGGTGAATTACATGGGAGAATCCTATGTAAAAACCTATAATCCTTCATGGAGAAATCATCCAAACCTCTCATGGAAGGATCAACAGAGGCCTCAATAAGGCTTCAATAACAATAATGGAGGAAGAAATAGGTTTAGCAATGGCAAACCTTTTCCATCATCTTCTCAGCAACAAACAGAGAACTCCAAGCAGAACCACTCTGAATTAGCAACTGTAGTCTCTGATTTAATTAAAACCACTCAAAGTTTCATGACTGAAACAAGGTCCTCCATTAGAATTTTGGAGGCACAAGTGGGTCAGCTGAGTAAGAAAGTTACTGAACTCCCTCCTAGTACTCTTCCAAGCAATACAGAAGAGAATCCAAAAGGAGAGTGCAAGGCCATCAACATAACCCACACGGCCGAACCTGGAGAGGAGGAAGAGGCATTGATCTCCACTGAGAAAGACCTCAATGGACGTCCACTGGCCCCCAAGGAGTTCCCTAATGAGAAACCATGGGAATCTAAGGCTCACACTGAGACCATAGAGATTCCATTGAATTTACTTTTACCATTCATGAGCTCTGATAAGTATTCTTCCTCTGAAGAGGATGAAGATGTTACTGAAGTACAAGTTGCTAAGTACCTTGGAGCAATCATGAAGCTAAATACCAAGCTATTTGGTAATGAGACTTGGGAGGATGAACCCCCCTTGCTCACCAAAGAACTGGATGACTTAACTAGGCAGAAATTACCTCTGAAGAGACATGATCCTGGAAAGTTCTCAATACCTTGTACCATAGGCACCATAACCTTTGAGAAGGCTCTGTGTGACCTAGGGTCAAGCATAAACCTCATGCCTCTCTCTGTAATGGAGAAGCTAGGGATCTTTGATGTACAAGCTGCAAGAATCTCACTAGAGATGGCAGACAATTCAAGGAAACAGGCTTATGGACTTGTAGAGGATGTCTTGGTATAGGTTGAAGACCACTACATCCCTGCTGATTTCATAATCCTAGATACTGGGAAGTGTATGGATGAATCCATCATCCTTGGCTGACCCTTCCTAGCCACAGCAAAAGTTGTGATTGATGTTGATAGAGGAGAATTGGTCCTTCAAGTGAATGAGGACTCCCTTGTGTTTAAAGCTCAAGGATCTCCCTCTGTAACCATGGAGAAGAAGCATGAAAAGCTTCTCTCAATACAGAGTCAAACAAAACTCCCACATTCAAACTCCAAGTTTGGTGTTGGGAGGCCACAACCAAACTCTAATTTTGGTGTTAAGAGGCCATCATCATGCTCTGAGTATCTGTGAGGCTCCATGAGTGCCCACTGTCAAGCTACTGACAATAAAGAAGCGCTTGTTAGGAGGCAACCCAATTTTACTTATCTATGTTAAATTTCTATTTTCCATTGGTATTTTATGTTTTCTGTAGGTTGATGATCATGTGAAGTCACAAAAACAATTGAAAAAGCAAAAATAAATTGAAAAACAGAATGAAAAACAGCACACCCTGGAGGAGAAGCCTACTGGCGTTTAAACGCCAGTAAGGGCAGCAGAATGGGCGTTAAACGCCCAGTCTGGCACCATTCTGGGTGTTTAACGCTAGAAATGGGCAAGAAGCTGGCATTAAACGCCAGAAATGGGCAGCAAACTGGCGTTTAACGCCAGGATTGGCAGCAAAGGGCATTTTGCAAGCTTAATTGGTGCAGGGATGAGAAATCCTTGACATCTCAGGATCTGTGGACCCCACAGGATCCCCACCAACCTCAACTCACTCTCTCTTTTCTTCACACCTTTTCATAATACTCTTCCCCAAATACCCTTTACCAATCACCTCAATACCTCTTCCCCAAAAACCCCTCACCTATCAAATCCTACCCTCTTCTCCATAAACCCCACCTACCTCACCATTCAAATTGAAACCACTTTTCCTCCCAAACCCACCCATACATGGCCGAACCTTACCCTCTCCCCACTCCTATATAAACCCATCTTCACCCCTTCATTTTCATACATCTTAAACACTACTTCTCCCCGTTGGCCGAAACACTAACCCCCCTCCATCTCCTCTATTTCTTCTTCCTCTACTCTCTTCCTTCTTCTTTTGCTCGAGGACGAGAAAACCATCTAAGTTTGGTGTGGTAAAAGCGTTGCTTTTTGTTTTTCCATAACCATTTATGGCACCTAAGGCCGGAGAAACCTCTAGAAAGAGGAAAGGGAAGGCAAAAGCTTCCACCTCCGAGTCATGGGAGATGGAGAGATTCATCTAAAGGGTGCATCAAGACCACTTCTATGAACTTGTGGCCAAGAAGAAGGTGATCCCCGAGGTCCCTTTCAAGCTCAAAAAGGGTGAATACCCAGAGATCTGACATGAGATTCGAAGAAGAGGTTGGGAAGTCCTCACCAACCCCATTCAACAAGTCGGGATATTAATGGTTCAAGAGTTCTATGCCAATGCATGGATCACCAAGAACCATAATCAAAGTGTGAACCCGAACCCTAAGAATTGGCTTACAATGGTTCGGGGAAAATACTTAAATTTAAGTCTGGAAAATGTAAGGTTGGCATTCAACTTGCCCATGATGCAAGAAGATGCACGCCCCTACACTAGAAGGGTCAACTTTGATCAAAGGTTGGACCAAGTCCTCATAGACATTTGTGAAGAGGGCGCTCAGTGGAAGAAAGATTCAAGTGGGAAGCTGGTTCAACTAAGAAGGCATGACCTCAAGCCCATGGCTAGGGGATGGTTGGAGTTCATCCAATGCTCAATCATTCCCACTAGCAACCGGTCTGAAGTTACTATAGACCGGGCTATCATAATCCATAGCATCATGATTGGAGAGGAAGTAGAAGTTCATGAGGTTATATCCCTAGAACTCTACAAGGTGGCGGACAAGTCCTCTACTTTGTCAAGGTTAGCCTTCCCTCATCTCATTTGTCACCTTTGTAATTCAGCTGGAATTGACATAGAGGAAGACATCCTCATTGATAAGGACAAGCCCATCACTAAGAAAAGGATGGAGCAAACAAGAGATCCCACTCATGAACAAAAGCATGAGGAAATTCTTCATCATGAAATCCCTAAGAGCCTCAAGGGATGCATTTTCCTTCACAAAATTATTGGAAGCAAATTAACACCTCCCTAGGAGAATTAAGTTCCAATATGGGAAAACTAAGGGTGGAACACCAAGAGCATTCTATCTTCCTTCATGAAATTAGAGAAGATCAAAGAATCATGAGAGAGGAGCAACAAAGGCAAGGAAGAGACATTGAAGAGCTCAAGCACTCCATAAGATCTTCAAGAGGAAGAACTAGCCGCCATCACTAAGGTGGACCCGTTCTTTAATTTCCTTGTTCTTTTTTTTTTGTTTTTCAAATTTTTATACTTTATGTTTATCTATGTTTGTGTCTTTATTACATGATCATTAGTGTCTAAGTATCTATGTCTTAAAGCTATGAATGTCCTATGAATCCATCACCTTTCTTAAATAAAAAGTGTTTTTAATTGCAAAAAGAAAAAGAAGTACATGAATTTCAAATTTTAAAACAGATTAATTATTTTGATGGGGTGGCAATACTTTTTGTTTTCTAAATGAATGCTTGAACAGTGCATATTTTTGAAATTGTTGTTTATGAATGTTAAAATTGTTGGCTCTTGAAAGAATGATAAAAAAGAAAAAATGTTAGTTGATGATCTGAAAAATTATAAAATTGATTCTTGAAGCAAGAAAAAGAAGTGAAAAGCTTGCGAAAAAAATGGTAAAAAAAAAAGAAGAGAAGAAGAAAAGAAAAAGAAAAAACAAGCAGAAAAAGCCAATAACCCTTTAAATCAAAAAGCAAGGATAAAATAAAAAGGATGCAAGGCTTTGAGCATCAGTGGATAGGAGGGCCTAAAGGAATAAAATCCTGGCCTAAGCGGCTAAACCAAGCTGTCCCTAACCATGTGCTTGTGGCGTGAAGGTGTTAAGTAAAAAGCTTGAGACTGAGCGGTTAAAGTCGTGGTCTAGAACAATAAGAGTGTGCTTAAGAGCTATGGACACCTCTAATTGGGGACTCTAGCAAAGATGAGTCACAATCTAAAAAGGTTCACCCAGTTATGTGTCTGTGGCATTTATGTATCCAGTGGTAATACTGGAAAACAAAATGCTTAGGGTCACAGCCAAGACTCATAAAGTAACTGTGTTCAAGAATTAACATACTGAACTAGGAGAATCAATAACACTATCTAAATTCTGAGTTCCTATATGTAAGACCCAGAATCTTTGAAAAGTCTTATTATGATCAAGTCTCAAATCCTACAGTTATTTATAGCCTTAATTTCAGAGATTATTTTATTAAAGATAATTATGGCAAGTTTTGATTTATTGGATTTGAGATAAGTTATGATTATTATCCAATTTTATAATTATTGGATTATTTTCTATATTCAAAGTATAAAGTTGATAGTTATGAAATAATAAGGATTTTATATGTTTTGGACTAAGTAACTAATATTTTGAATATTAGTACTGCTATTTTGGAAAATAGAGAAATTAATTATATTATTTCTAATCTTTAGATTTGGGCATTTTGTTGAAAATAATTTGTAAAAGTAGATGAACAAATAGTGTTTTTCCATATACAATAAATGTTGGATTTACATTGGATTTCAATTACCATATTATTCCTAATTTTATGTGAAATTACCATAATGCCCTTAACCCTAATTTTCACATAAGGAAAACCCTAACCCGGTAACCCATTACCCGACCCGGTTCTCCCTCAACCCCAGTCAGCTCCCAAACCCAGCCGCCACACTTGACCTATTTTCCTTCCTTTTTTCATTCATGACACACAGCTTCCTTCTGTTTCCATGAAGGAAAGAAAAGAGGAGCAGAAAGTGGGAGAAGAGGAACGGGAAGGAGAGGAGAGGAGGAGGACGGCGTCGGCGGGCGTCACTGCCGCCGCGCCGTCGCGTCGCGTAGAGACGAAAGGAGCGAGATCTGAGGATGAGACAAGGATTTGCGCCGGTGGCACTGGGGTTTGCTGCCGCCGTTTGATGCCGCCGTGGGTCCCTTTCCGTCGAACTCGAAGGAGGAGGAAGGCTGAGACTGGGCGACGCTGGGAGAAAAGGAGACGCGAGCTGGAGGAGCTGCGTCCAGTCGCCGTTGATCGCCATTGAACCGCGCCGGACCCAGAACTGCGAACGTGAGGGGTGCGATGCAGGAGCCCGGCGCGAGGAAGAGGGAGCGTGCGTGCACGCGCAGGAGAAGGGCGACGCTGCTGTCACCGCCGTTGCTGAGCTGCGCCGCCGTCAACCTTGCCGCAGTGTCAGTCGCCGTCCTCTATGGCAAAGCCAGAGAGAGAGAGTGTTCGGGAGCAGAGCAGACGAGAGAGATCTGAAGGTGTGCTGGGAGTTCAGCCACCGCGCCCGGCTGCCGTTCGCGTTGCCGGCGCCGCCTCCGTCGGAACTGCCGCCGTCAGAAAAGGGTTCTGACCGCCAGGAGTGGTTCTGTGACTTCCGAGACCACCGCCGGAGCTTCTGGCTACCGCTGCTGTCGCCAGAAAACTCTGCCGGTAAGGGTTTTTAATTCGGTCTTCACTCGTTTAAGATTCTGGAAGCTTTAACATCTCTGTATGTGGGTTTCAGGCGCCATTGCCGGAGTCCGGTCACTGCTTACTGCTTGAGGTGGCTGCCGGGCTGCTGCCGTTGAACCGGTTCAGAGACCGCCGCTGTTCCGGTTTAGCTGTTCCTTCTTTATTCGGTAAGCGTTTTCAATTTGAAAGCTCTCTAGTTACTATTCTGGCTTCATACACTAAGGTTTTGCGGCATCAATTGCTATAAGATTGAGTTTCTATTGTTATATGTCGCGATTAGTGTTGCTGTGGTTACCGCGGGAGTGGCTTGGAGCCGAGGTTGCGGTTGTTGGTGATTTCGGTTTAAGAGAGGAGGTTCCTGTGACGCGTTTGGATTATGGAATTGCGTTTTGAGGTAGGGGCGCTTTCCAAAAACTATATTTCTATATGTTGGAATTATTACATATGGATACTGATGTGAGAAAATGTGTATTTGGTGATTGTATCGGCCTTATGTATTATTTGATTAACTCGAATGTTTATGAATGTTGGTTTGGCTGAGTTGTTGTGCGGCTTTGTGAAATGTAATGTTTTGAAGCTGATTCTTTAAATATTTGAAATCTGAGTTTAATCCGTTGAGGATTGATTTGAATTGAATTGATTATTTTGATGATGTGAAAGATAGAATACCCTTGAAATTCAGCCTGGTTTGCTTTAATTGATTTGGTTTTGATAAATTATTTATTGCTGAACTGATTCTTTAAAGCTTTGGAAATGAGTTAAATCGGTTGATATTGAGTTGACTTTGAAATGGTTTTCTCGAGATATGCCACTGAGGCGACTGTTGGAATTTAGCTTGCTTTGAATTGGTTTCTGGTTTTGAGCTGTTGAAAAGGAATGAGAAACGGTTTAGTTGGGACCCGAACCGGGTGGCAAAAGTCCAAGTTTTAGGGGAGGTGCTGCCGAAATTTCTGCAAAATCCTAGTCGTGTTTGAAAAGTTATTTAAAAAGGGCTGGATTTGAGAAATTGTATTAATTGATTTATTAAGAGAATATTTATGTTTTCAAGCTTAATTTATTTAATGAACTTTATGCGTTGAGTTCGGCTTATTTAGAAACGAACTATTTGTACAGTTTGAATCACTGAAGGAAAGAATGATGCTCTAACATTGATTTCAATATAAAAAGGAGCTTTTAGTGATTTTAAAGGAATTTAGACTTTTGATTGAGTAATCAAGTTTGAGGCATTTTGGAAGAGTTAGAAAAATGGGTTCCAAAAAGAAACCTGAAAGTGGTTTGATTCAAATGAACCGGTTCCATTTCAAATGAGTTGATTTTTGGACCGGGTTGGAACTTGTGATTTTGTATGATCGGTTTCATAATAAATTCAGTTTTATTTACTTGAACCGAGAATCTATGATTTTAAAAGTTTCAATGAATTTTAAGGAATTTATATAAGTTGACCTTCCCTAAAGACTTGGGACTCTGGCAAGAAACTTTTGTTATAAAATCCCATTGTTGGATGGGTGATTTTGAATGTTCCCAAAAAGAATCTTTAACTTTCCATGGTTTTGGAAGTTTTGGAAAGAGAATGCCGAGAGTGGCTTTGTTTTAAAAAGGGAACTCACTTTGAGTAAATTTGGCTTATGAGCCTGAGATGATTTGAGAAATGAGATCTTTAAAGCCAAGGCTAAAAAGAGTTGAAATTTGATTTCAAAGTGAAATGGCTTGAGAAAAGTGATTTATGGCTTAAATGCCGGTTTTATGAATTTGATGATGTTGAAAGGTGGAAGTGTTGTTTTGTTGTGAGCCGGAATGGCCGTGTATGCTATTGAACTATGGCTGATTGCCGAATGAGTTGTGAGCCGTATGGCTGATTATGAATTATGAACTTAAGCCGAAGGGCTGTATTTATTGATAAATTGGCTGGTTCTGGATTGAACCGTGAGCCGGATGGCTGAGATGGATGGTGATCCATGGTTGAGTATAAATGCATGTATGCAATCGAATGAATTGTGAATTTAAGCCGGATGGCTGAGATGAATGTTGTATGCGAGTATGCTTGTGTTTTCTCTCTGGTTGTAAGGGTGACAGGGCACCGATACCCTCTAATAGCGACAGGGCGCAGATACCCTCTAATGGTGACAGGGCGCAGATACCCTCTAATGGCGACAGGGCGCAGATACCCTCTAATGATAATAAAGCGCAACAGAGAGACTGTGTCCGGGTTAGCTACCGGACACGTCGGGTTGGCTTGGTAACCGACAGATGATATCATCAGCCACTAGGGACAGGCATGCATCATATGCATCTATGTGACATTGTTTGGGTGTGTATATTATACTTGGTTTGCCTATGTGATTAATTGCTAATTGTTCTACTTGTAATAACTGTTTGTTTGTGCTTGCATCTTCCTATGTGTGTTTGCTACTGGGACTCTGTTGGATTGTGGTGATTTGTTGATGGTTGGATTGTCTGGGCCTAGTGCCGTGGTTGGAATGAGATGAACCGATTGTTGATTTCGGTTTTGTGTTTCTGGCTTGGAATAAAGTATGAAAAGCTATTTTGGTTCAGCATAGATAAACCGTTTTGAAAGGCTCTTGAGTTTTTGAGAATTGAACTGTTCCTTTTTCAGAAAAGATTTCCGATTCCTCTTTTATTGTAAACCGCTGTTTTTGAAAAGAGGCATAAGACGGTTATTAATCACTGGTGCGGTTATCTTCATGTATCCTATTACAGTAATTCCCAAAAACCCTCTACTGAGAACCCTTTCGAGGATGATGTTCTCACCCCCCTACATTTTTCCCCTTTCAGGATATGGGCGCAGAAGTTACGAAGAGTTCATTTAGTTGTTGTTGAGATGCTTTGTATTGTGTTGATTATGGTTTATTGTACCCTCGCCTTTATCTTGATATAATCTGTAAGAGGGATAGGGATTGTATTGGATTATGTTTGTAATATTATTTATATATATATATTTGTATATATATACAGATGTACTCTTTTATGAGTTTTGTAAGTTGTATGGTATTTATGGATGTATGTTATCGGATGAAAGTGTTTTTGGGAGCGGTGTTGCGGTTTAAAGTTTTAAACAGGCTCATATTTTAGTATTAAATAGTATAAGTGTCGTCGTAATGTCCGAGCTATCAGAGTTGCGCAGCCGGAAGCGTGAACTTTGGTAGTTAGGGTGTTACACTATAGATGCCAATCATTCTAAACTTCAAAGGATAAACTGAGATGCCAAAACTGTTCAGAAGCAAAAAGCTAATAGCCCCGCTCATCTAATTAAGGCTGATCTTCATAGATGTTTTTGAAATTCATTGTATATTCTCTTCTTTTTATCCTATTTGATTTTCAGTTGCTTGGGGACAAGCAATAATTTAAGTTTGGTGTTGTGATGAGCGGATAATTTATACGCTTTTTGGCATTGTTTTTAGTATGTTTTTAGTATATTTTAGTTAGTTTTTATTATGTTTTTATTATTTTTTAAATAAAAATCACATTTCTGGACTTTACTATGAGTTTGTGTATTTTTCTGTGATTTCGGGTATTTTCTGGCTGAAATTGAGGGACCTGAGCAAAAATCTGATTTAGAGGCTGAAAAAGGACTGCAGATGCTGTTGGATTCTGACCTCCCTGCACTCGAAGTAGATTTTCTGGCGCTACAGAAGTCCAATTGGCGCGCTCTCAATTGCGTTGGAAATTAGACATCCTGGGCTTTCCCGAGATTTGATGGCCCAAACCGGCGATCCAAGTCAGCATAGAAATTCTGGTGTCAAAACGCCAGAACTGGCATAAAAGCTGGAGTTAAACGCCCAAACTGGCACAAAAGCTGGCCTTTAACTCCAAATGGATCAATGGATCCTATTCCAACATGATCGAGAACCAACAGCTGATTAGCCATGCGGTGATAGCGCATTTGGACCATTTTTACTGAGAGGACGGGAGGTACCCATTGACAACGGTAAAACCCAACATAAAGCTTGCTATGTAAAGGAGTATGATTGATTGGAAGAAGGCAATAGAAAAGCAGAGGTTCATAAGGAATAAAGCATCTCCATACGCTTATCTAAAATTCTCACCAATGAATTACATAAGTATCTCAATCTTATTTTATGTTTTATTCATCTTTCAATTATCAATTCTCCATAACCATTTGAATTTGTCTGACTGAGATTTACAAGATGACCATAGCTTGCTTCAAGCCGACAATCTCCGTGGGATCGACCCTTACTCACGTAAGGTTTATTACTTGGACGACCCAGTGCACTTGCTGGTTAGTTGTGCGGAGTTGTGATAAAGAGTTGAGATTACAATTGTACGTACCAAGTTGTTGGCGCCATTGATGATCACAATTTCGTGCACCAATTCATCCACTTAACTTACCTTCATAGTTAGAGGTTAACAAAGTGGGAGCAAAATCCAATTCTCATCACAATTGATAAGGATAACTAGGATAGGACCTCAATTTCTCATACCTTGCTAAGAGATTTTATTAATTATTAATTTATTTTCCTTGTTATTTGATGAGCGGATAATTTATACGCTTTTTGGCATTGTTTTTAGTATGTTTTTAGTAGGATCTAGTTACTTTTAGGGATGTTTTCATTAGTTTTTATGTTAAATTCACATTTTTGGACTTTACTATGATTTTGTGTGTTTTTCTGTGATTTCAGGTATTTTCTGGCTGAAATTGAGGGACTTGAGCAGAAATCAAATTCAGAGGTTGAAGAAGGACTGCTGATGCTGTTGGATTCTGACCTCCCTGCACTCAAAGTGGATTTTCTGGCGCTACCGAACTCGAAATGGCGCGATTCCAATTGCGTTGGAAAGTAGACTTCCAGGGCTTTCCAGCAATGTATAATAGTCCATACTTTGGCTAAGAATAGACGACACAAACTGGCATTCAACGCCAGCTTTCTGCCCAAATCTGGCGTCCAGCGCCAGAAAAGGAGCCAAAACTAGAGTTGAACGCCCAAACTGGCACAAAAGCTGGCGTTCAACTCCAAGGAGGACCTCTACACGTGCAACACTCAAAGCTCAGCCCAAGCACACACCAAGTGGGTCCCGGAAGTGGATTTATGCATCAATTACTTACTCCTGTAAACCCTAGTAGCTAGTTTATTATAAATAGGACATTTCACTATTGTATTTGACATCCTGAGTTTTATCTTCGGATCATAGAGTCTTGGTTACTCCGGTTCCCCTCTGGGGCCGAGACCAATGAACTCCATTATCACTTGTGTATTTTCACGGTAGAGTTTCTACACTCCATAGATTAAGGTGTGGAGCTCTGCTGTTCCTCAAAGATTAATGCAAAGTACTATTGTTTTCTATTCAATTCATCTTATTTCACTTCTAAGATATTCATTTGCTCTTCAACCTGAATGTGATGAACGTGACAATCATCATCATTCCCTATGAACGCGTGCCTGACAACCACTTCCGTTCTACCTTCGACTGAATAAGTATCTCTTAGATCTCTTAATCAGAATCTTCGTGGTGTAAGCTAGAATGATGGCGGCATTCAAGAGAATCCGGAAGGTCTAAACCTTGTCTGTGGTATTCCGAGTAGGATTCAATGAATGAATGACTGTGACGAGCTCCAAACTCGCGATTGCTGGGCGTAGTGACAGACGCAAAAGGATAGTAAATCCTATTCCAGCATGATCGAGAACCGACAGATGAATAGCCGTGCCGTGACAGGGTGCGTTGACCATTTTCACTGAGAGGATAAGATGAAACCATTGACAAGGGTGATGCCTCCAGACGATTAGCCGTGCCGTGACAGGGCATTTGGATCATTTTCCCGAGAGAAGACCGAAAGTAGCCATTGACAATGGTGATGTATCACATAAAGCCAGCCATGGAAAGGAGTAAGACTGATTGGATGAAGATAGCAGGAAAGCAGAGGTTCAGAGGAACGAAAGCATCTCTATTCGCTTATCTGAAATTCTCACCAATGATTTACATAAGTATTTCTATCCCTATTTTATTAATTATTTTCGAAAACTCTATAACCATTTGATATCCGCCTGACTGAGATTTACAAGGTGACCATAGCTTGCTTCATACCAACAATCTCCGTGGGATTTGACCCTTACTCACGTAAGGTATTACTTGGACGACCCAGTGCACTTGCTGGTTAGTTGTGCGAAGTTGTGAACCATGGTATTGGCATCATGTGTTTGGCGCCATTACCAGGGAAAGAAAGAGCGATGAATTTTACATAATCAAAGTGTAATCACAATTTCTGCGCACCATGTTTTTGGCGCCGTTGCCGGGGATTGTTCGAGTTTGGACAACTGACGGTTCATCTTGTTGCTCAGATTTGGTAATTTTCTTTTTGTTTTCTTTTCAAAAATTTTTCAAAAATATTTCAAAATTTTCTCACCTGTTTTCGAAAAAAAAAATTATTTCTTAGATTCAAAATTTTTAAGAATGAATTCTAGTGTTTCATGAAGCATGTGAAGCTTGGCTGGCTGTAAAGCCATGTCTAAATTCATTTGGACTGAGGCTTGCAATTTGTTATCAAGAGCAAGCTAGTTGTTGCTAATCCACCTGCTGCTATTCCTGATTTACATGCTGAAGCTTGGATGGCCATTGGCCATGTCTAGTGTTTTGGACCGGAGCTTTCATTGAAAGCTTGGCTGGCTAGTGAGCCATGTCTAATTCCTGGACTGAAGCTTTAGACTAAGAATGCAAGATTCCTGGAATTCATATTAAAAATTTTGGAATCCTTATTCTCCTTTTTCAATTAATTTTCGAAAATTCCAAAAAAAATTAGAAAATCATAAAAATCAAAAATATTTTTTTGTTTCTTGTTTGAGTCATGTGTCATGTTATAAGTTTGGTGTCAGTTGCATATTCATCTTGCATTTTTCGAAAATTTCATGCATTCATAGTGTTCTTCATGATCTTCAAGTTGTTCTTGGTAAGTCTTCTTGTTTGATCTTGATGATTTTTTGTTTTGTGTTGTATGGTATTTTTCATATGCATTCTTGAATTCTTAGTGCCTAAGCATTAAAGATTTCTAAGTTTGGTGTCTTGCATGTTTTCTTTGCATTAAAAATTTTTCAAAAATATGTTCTTAGTGTTCATCTTAACATTCATAAGTGTTCTTGGTGTTCATCTTGACATTCATAGCATTCTTGCATGCATTCATTGTTTTAATCTAAAAATTTCATGCATTGCATCATTTTTCTTGTTTTTCTCTCTCATCATTAAAAATTCAAAAAAAAAATATCTTTCCCTTTTTCTCTCTTAAAATTTCGGAAATTAGATTTGACTTTTTCAAAAATTTTTAAAAAAAATCTAGTTGTTTTTATGAGTCAAATCAATTTTTCAATTTAAAAATCTCATCTTTTTCAAAATCTTTTTCAAAAATCAAATCTTTTTCAAATTTCTTAGTTATTTTCGAAAATTCCAAAAATATTTTTCAAAAATCTTTTTCTTATTTTTATATCAAATTTTCGAAAATAATATAATCAATTAATATTTTGATTCAAAAATTTCAAATTTGTTACTTACTTGTTAAGAAAGATTCAAACTTTAAGTTCTAGAATCATATCTTGTGATTTCTTGTGAATCAAGTCATTAATTGTGATTTTAAAAATTCAAATCTTTTTCAAAAACTAATTTCTATCATATCTTTTCAAAAATATCTTCTTATCTTATCTTTTTCAAAAATTTGATTTCAAAAATATCTTTTCTAACTTCCTAACTTCTTCTCTTTTCAAAATTTATTTCAACTAACTAACTGACTTTTTGTTTGTTTCTTATCTTTTTCAAAACCACCTAACTAACTCTCTCTCTCTCATTTTCGAAAATATCTTCCACCTTTTTCAAAATCTCTTTTTAATTAACTAATTATTTTAATTTTTTATTTTTATTTTCGAAAATTACTAACCTTTTTCAAAAACTATTTTCAAAAATCACTAACTCTTTTTCAAAAATTATTTTCGAAAATTCCTTCTCTCTCATCCCCTTCTATTTATTTATTCATCTACTAACATCTCTCTCACATCTCTACCCTCCTCACAGTTGTGTTTCTTCCATTACATTACATTCTTTATCTCCCTCTTTTCTTCCACTCACAAAGGGATCCCTATACTGTGGTATAAAGGAACTCTATTATTATTATTTTTTTTGTGCCCTCTTCTTTGTCATATGAGCAGGAGCAAGGACAAGAACAGTCTTGTTGAAGCAGATCCAGAACCTGAAAGGACTCTGAAGAGAAGACTAAGAGAAGCTAAAATACAACAATTCAGAGATAACCTTTCAGAAATTTTCGAACAGGAAGAGGAAATGGCAGCCGGAAATAATAATAATGCAAGGAGAATGCTTGGTGACTTTACTGCACCTAATTCCAATTTACATGGAAGAAGCATCTCCATTCCTGCCATTGGAGCAAACAATTTTGAGCTGAAACCTCAATTAGTTTCTCTGATGCAGCAGAACTGCAAGTTTCATGGACTTCCATCTGAAGATCCTTTTCAGTTCTTAACTGAATTCTTGCAGATATGTGATACTGTTAAGACTAATGGAGTAGATCCTGAAGTCTACAGGCTCATGCTTTTCCCTTTTGCTGTAAGAGACAGAGCTAGAGTGTGGTTGGACTCTCAACCCAGAGATAGCCTGAACTCTTGGGATAAGCTGGTCACGACTTTCTTAGCCAAGTTCTTTCCTCCTCAAAAGCTGAGCAAGCTTAGAGTGGATGTTCAGACCTTCAGACAGAAGGAAGGTGAATCCCTCTATGAAGCTTGGGAAAGATACAAGCAGCTGACCAAAAAGTGTCCTTCTGACATGCTTTCAGAATGGACCATCCTGGATATATTCTATGATGGTTTATCTGAGCTATCAAAGATGTCATTGGATACTTTACAGGTGGATCCATTCACCTAAAGAAAACGCCTGCAGAAGCTCAAGAACTCATTGACATGGTTGCTAATAACCAGTTCATGTACACTTTTGAGAGGAATCCTGTGAGTAATGGGACGCCTATGAAGAAGGGAGTTCTTGAAGTTAATACTCTGAATGCCATATTGGCTCAGAACAAAATATTGACTCAGCAAGTCAATATGATTTCCCAGAGTCTGAATGGAATGCAAGCTGCATCCAACAGTACTCAAGAGGCATCTTCTGAAGAAGAAGCTTATGATCCTGAAAACCCTGCAATAGCAGAGGTAAATTACATGGGTGAACCTTATGGAAACACCTATAATCCATCATGGAGAAATCATCCAAATCTCTCATGGAAGGTTCAAAGGCCTCAACAAGGCTTTAATAATGGTGGAAGAAACAAGTTTAGCAATAGCAAGCCTTTTCCATCATCCACTCAGCAACAGACAGAGAATTCTGAGCAGAATTCATCTAGCTTAGCAAACTTAGTCTCTGATCTATCTAAAGGCCACTGTGAGTTTCATGAATGAAACAAGGTCTTCCATTAGAAATTTGGAAGTACAAGTGGGCCAGCTGAGTAAAAGGATCACTGAAATCCCTCCTAGTGCTCTCCCAAGCAATACAGAAGAGAATCCAAAAGGAGAGTGCAAGGCCATTGACATAACCAAAATGGTCGAACCCAATGAGGGAGAGGAGGACGTGAATCCCAAGGAGGAAGACCTCCTGGGACGTCCAGTGATCAATAAGGAGCTTCCCTCTGAGGAACCAAAGGACTCTGAGGCTCATCTAGAGACCATAGAGATTCCATTGAATCTCTTTATGCCCTTCATGAGCTCTGATGAGTATTCCTCTTCTAAAGAGAATGAGGATGTTACTGAAGAGCAAACAGCCAAGTTTCTTGGTGCAATCATGAAGTTGAATGCCAAATTATTTGGCATTGATACTTGGGAAGTTGAACCTCCCTTGTTCATCAATGAACTAAGTGATCTGGATCAACTGACATTGCCTCAGAAGAGACAGGATCCTGAAAAGTTCATAATACCTTGTACTATAGGCACCATGATCTTTAAGGCTCTGTGTGACCTTGGTTCAGGAATAAACCTCATGCCCCTCTCTGTAATAGAGAAACTGGGAATCTATGGGGTGAAAGCTGCTAGAATCTCATTAGAGATGGCAGACAACTCAAGAAAACAGGCTTATGGACAAGTAGAGGACGTGTTAGTAAAGGTTGAAGGCCTTTACATCCCTGCTGATTTCATAGTCCTGGATACTGGAAAGGAAGAGGATGAATCCATCATCCTAGGAAGACCTTTCCTAGCCACAGCAAGAGCTGTGATTGATGTGGACAGAGGAGAATTAATCCTTCAATTGAATGAGGACAACCTTGTGTTTACAACTCAAGGATCTCTCTCTGCATCCATGGAGAGGAAGCATAAAAAGCTTCTCTCAAAGCAGAGTCAAACAAGGCCCCCACAGTCAAACTCTAAGTTTGGTGTTGGGAGGCCACAACCAAACTCTAAGTTTGGTGTTGAACTCCCATATCCAAACTCTAAGTTTGGTGTTGGAGAGCCTCAACAATGCTCTGAACATCTGTGAGGCTCCATGTGAGCCCACTGTCAAGCTATTGACATTAAAGAAGCGCTTGTTGGGAGGCAACCCAATTTTTATTTATCTAACTATATTTTTCTTAGTCTTTATAGGTTCATGATCATGTGGAGTCACAAAATAAACATAAAAATTGGAAACAGAATCAAAAACAGCAGAAGAAAAATCACACCCTGGAGGAAGCACCTGCCTGGCGTTCAACGCCAGAACAGAGCATGGTTCTGGCGCTGAACGCCCAAAATGGGCAGCATCCTGGCGCTGAACGCCCAGAACAAGCATGGTTCTGGCGTTCAACGCCAGAAATGGCAACAAATGGGCGTTGAACGCCCAAAATGGGCACCAACCTGGCGCTGGACGCCCAGAGTTGCGTGCAAGGGTGTAAATCCTTGAACACCTCAGGATCTGTGGACCCCACAGGATCATCTCAGGATCTGTGGACCCCACAGGATCATCTCAGGATCTGTGGACCCCACAGGATCCCCACCTACCTCCACTCACTTCTTCTCATCCCTCACCACTCTCTTTCACACAATCCCATAAACACTCTTCCCCAAAAACCCTTCACCAATCACCTCAATCTCTTTTTCCCATCACCTCTTCACCACTCACATCCATCCACTCTTCCCCATAAACCTACCTCATAAACTCCACCTACCTTCAAAATTCAAAACCAATTTCCCACCGAAACCCACCCTAAATGGCCGAACCTTAACCCCCCTCCCTCCCCTATATATAGCCATCCATTCTTCCTCATTTTCACACAACACAACCCTCTCCTCTCTACTTGGCCGAAACACACTTCACCCCTATTCTCCATATTTTCTTCTTCTTCTTCCTCTATTCTTTCTTTTATTGCTCAAGGGCGAGCAATATTCTAAGTTTGGTGTGGTAAAAGCATAAGCTTTTTGTTTTTCCATTACCATTGATGGCACCTAAGACCGGAGAATCCTTTAGAAAGGGGAAAGGGAACACAAAAGCTTCCACCTCCGAGTCATGGGAGATGGAAAGGTTCATCTCCAAAGCCCATCAAGACCACTTCTATGATGTTGTGGCCAAGAAGAAGGTGATCCCCGATGTCCCTTTCAAACTCAAAAGAAATGAGTATCCGGAGATCCGACATGAAATTCAAAGAAGAGGTTGGGAAGTTCTAACAAATCCCATCCAACAAGTCGGCATCCTAATGGTTCAAGAGCTCTATGCCAATGCATGGATCACCAAGAACCATGATCAAAGTAAGAACCCGGATCCAAAGAACTACGTTACAATGGTTCGGGGGAAATACTTAGATTTTAGTCCGGAGAATGTGAGGTTGGCGTTTAACTTGCCCATGATGCAAGGAGATGAATGCCCCTACACTAGAAGGGTCAACTTTAATCAAAGGTTGGACCAAGTCCTTATGGACATATGTGTGGAAGGAGCTCAATGGAAGATTGACTCCAAAGGCAAGCCGGTTCAACTAAGAAGATTGGACCTCAAGCCTGTGGCTAGAGGATGGTTGGAGTTCATTCAATGCTCAATCATTCCCACTAGCAACCGATCCGAAGTTACTATAGATCGGGCCATCATGATTCATAGCATCATGATTGGAGAGGAAATAGAAGTTCATGAAGTCATCTCTAATGAACTCTACAAATTAGCCGAAAAGTCATCCCCCATGGCAAGGCTAGCTTTTCCTCATCTTATCTGCCATCTATGTTACTCAGCTGGAGCTTTCATAGAAGGAGACACTCCTATTAAGGAAGAGAAGCCCATCACCAAGAAAAAGATGGAGCAAGCAAGAGAGCCCATTCATGGAGCTCAAGAGGCGCAAGAAGCTCATCACCATGAGATCCCGGAGATGCCTCAAATGCAATTTCCTCCACAAAACTATTGGGAGCAAATCAACACCTCCCTAGGAGAATTAAGTGCCAACATGGGACAATTAAGGGTGGAACATCAAGAGCACTCCATCATGCTTCATGAAATAAGAGAAGATCAAAAAGAAATGAGGGAAGAGCAACAAAGACAAGGAAGAGACATAGAAGAGCTCAAGGACATCATTGGTTCCTCAAGAAGGAAACGCCACCATCACTAAGGTGGATTCATTCCTTGTTCTTATTTCTTCTGGTTTTCGTTTTCTATGTTATGTGCTTATCTATGTTTGTGTCTTCATTACATGATCATTAGTAGTTAGTAACTTTGTCTTAAAGTTATGAATGTCCTATGAATCCATCACCTCTCTTAAATGAAAAATGTTTTAATTCAAAAGAACAAGAAGTACATGAGTTTCGAATTTATCCTTGAACTTAGCTTAATTATATTGATGTGGGGACAATGCTTCTTGTTTTCTGAATGTATGCTTGAACAGTGCATATGTCTTTTGAAGTTGTTGTTTAAGAATGTTAAATATGTTGGCTCTTGAAAGAATGATGACTAGGAGACATGTTATTTGATAATCTGAAAAATCATAAAAATGATTCTTGAAGCAAGAAAAAGCAGCAAAAGAACAAAGCTTGCAGAAAAAAAAAATAGGCGAAAAAAAAATAGAAAGAAAAAGCAAGTAGAAAAAGCCAAAAGTTCTTAAAACCAAGAGGCAAGAGCAAAAAGCCAATAACCCTTAAAACCAAAAGGCAAGGGCAAATAAAAAGGATCCCAAGGCTTTGAGCATCAGTGGATAGGAGAGCCTAAAGGAATAAAATCCTGGCCTAAGCGGCTAAACCAAGCTGTCCCTAACCATGTGCTTGTGGCGTGTAGGTGTCAAGTGAAAACTTGAGACTGAGCGGTTAAAGTCAAGGTCCAAAGCAAAAAAAAAAAGAGTGTGCTTAGGAACCCTGGACACCTCTAATTGGGGACTTTAGCAAAGCTGAGTCACAATCTAAAAAGGTTCACCCAATTACGTGTCTGTGGCATTTATGTATCCGGTGGTAATACTGGAAAACAAAGTGCTTAGGGCCACGGCCAAGACTCATAAAATAGCTGTGTTCAAGAATCATCATACTAAACTAGGAGAGTCAATAACACTATCTGAACTCTGAGTTCCTATAGATGCCAATCATTCTGAACCTCAATGGATAAAGTGAGATGCCAAAACTATTCAAGAGGCAAAAAGCTATAAGTCCCGCTCATATGATTGAAGCTATATTTCATTGATAGTTTGGAATATATAGTATATTCTCTTCTTTTTATCCTATTTGATTTTCAGTTGCTTGGGGACAAGCAACAATTTAAGTTTGGTGTTGTGATGAGCGGATAATTTATACGCTTTTTGGCATTATTTTTAGTAGGATCTAGTTACTTTTAGGGATGTTTTCATTAGTTTTTATGTTAAATTCACATTTCTGGACTTTACTATGAGTTTGTATGTTTTTCTGTGATTTCAGGTATTTTCTGGCTGAAATTGAGGGACTTGAGCAGAAATCAGATTCAGAGGTTGAAGAAGGACTGCTGATACTGTTGGATTCTGACCTTCCTGCACTCAAAGTGGAGTTTTTAGAGCCACAGAACTCGAAATGGCGCGATTCCAATTGCGTTGGAAAGTAGACATCCAGGGCTTTCCATCAATGTATAATAGTCCATACTTTGGCTAAGAATAGACGACGCAAACTGACGTTCAACGCTAGTTTTCTGTCCAAATCTGGCGTCCAGCGACAGAAAAGGAGCCAAAACCAGAGTTGAACGCCCAAACTGGCACAAAAGCTGGCGTTCAACTCCAAGGAGGACCTCTACACGTGCAACACTCAAAGCTCAGCCCAAGCACACAAGTGGGCCCCGAAAGTGGATTTATGCATCAATTACTTACTCCTGTAAACCCTAGTAGCTAGTTTATTATAAATAGGACATTTCACTATTGTATTTGACATCCTGAGTTTTATCTTCGGATCATAGAGTCTTGGTTACTCCGGTTCCCCTCTGGGGCCGAGACCAATGAACTCCATTATCACTTTTGTATTTTCACGGTAGAGTTTCTACACTCCATAGATTAAGGTGTGGAGCTCTGCTGTTCCTCAAAGATTAATGCAAAGTACTACTGTTTTCTATTCAATTCATCTTATTTCGTTTCTAAGATATTCATTTGCTCTTCAACCTGAATGTGATGAACGTGACAATCATCATCATTCCCTATGAACGCGTGCCTGACAACCACTTCCATTCTACCTTCGACTGAATGAGTATCTCTTAGATCTCTTAATCGGAATCTTCGTGGTGTAAGCTAGAATGATGGCGGCATTCAAGAGAATCCGGAAGGTCTAAAACTTGTCTGTGGTATTCCGAGTAGGATTCAATGAATGAATGACTGTGACGAGCTCCAAACTCGCGATTGCTGGGCGTAGTGACAGACGCAAAAGGATAGTAAATCCTATTCCAGCATGATCGAGAACCGACAGATGAATAGTCGTGCCGTGACAGGGTGCGTTGACCATTTTCACTGAGAGGATAAGATGAAACCATTGACAAGGGTGATGCCTCCAGACGATTAGCCGTGCCGTGACAGGGTATTTGGATCATTTTCCCGAGAGAAGACCGAAAGTAGCCATTGACAATGGTGATGTATCACATAAAGCCAGCCATGGAAAGGAGTAAGACTGATTGGATGAAGATAGCAGGAAAGCAGAGGTTCAGAGGAACGAAAGCATCTCTATTCGCTTATCTGAAATTCTCACCAATGATTTACATAAGTATTTCTATCCCTATTTTATTAATTATTTTCGAAAACTCCATAACCATTTGATATCCGCCTGACTGAGATTTACAAGGTGACCATAGCTTGCTTCATACCAACAATCTCCGTGGGATTCGACCCTTACTCACGTAAGGTATTACTTGGACGACCCAGTGCACTTGCTGGTTAGTTGTGCGAAGTTGTGAACCATGGTATTTGCATCATGTGTTTGGCACCATTACCAGGGAAAGAAAGAGCGATGAATTTTACATAATCAAAGTGTAATCACAATTTCTGCGCACCATTATTTAAATTACTTGTTCCTTATTTCAAAAACCCAAAAATATATAATTTCCATAACCAATAATAAATCATACATCCCTGCAATTCCTTGAGAAGACGACCTGAGGTCTAAATACTTCGGTTATAAATTTTATTGGGTTTTGTTACTTATGACAACCAAACTTTTGTAAGAAAGGAATTCTTGTCGGTCTAGAAACTATATTTACAACGCGAATTCATTTGTGAAAATTCTAGATCACGCGAGAGTTTCGTTCTTCAAAATGGCGCCGTTGCCGGGGAATTGCAAACGTGTGCCTTATTATTGGTTATTGTAAATATTTTATTTTGCTTGTTTATTTGATTTTATTTTCATTTTTAATTTTTATTAGTTGCTATGAGTTCTCACCCCCCATCGCTTTGAGTTTGGTTCCAATGTTGCTGCAAGGAATGGAAATTATAACAGGAACATGCATCAAGGTCAAAACAATCAGAGTTGGAAGGAGCCACGAGGATATGATCAACCCTTTCGGCAACAACACCTTCCACAGTACCACAGACAAAGACCATTCCACAATGCATGCCGAGACAACAGATATGGTGGACCCCCTTGTAGTTACCAACAAGGCCCACCATATGATTATGAACCGCCTCCTCGACAACTCTGGACCACCATACTCACAAGCCCCCTACTACCAAACATCATCACATGATTCTAACCTTTATCCACCATATCAACCACCCTATGAGCCATATGAGCCATACATAGATCCACCCCAATTCCAACCCAGTTACTCCCAAGGACCACCACCTCTATATACACCACACCCATATCCATCAATCCAAGAGCCTTATGATCCTACTTATGATATCCGAGCAGAACAAGAGTCAAGGGATCATCTCAAGGAAATAATGGATCGATTTTAAGCAACCCTGCGTCAATTGGACCGAGCAATAAACCAAACAGCACCCGAAACTTTCATGGCTAAAGAATCTCAACTTGAGAACAAGGAATTAAAGTATGCTGTACAACAAGTGGAAAAGATGGAGAGTGATGAAGCACCCTCTTATAGTGAACCTTTCCTCCCAAATAATGAGCCCTCACATCCACCTCAACCTTCAATGCATGATACTATTGGTGTTCTTCTTCAAGGGCAAGAAGAGATGAAACGGGGAGTACTAGAATTTGCGACTGCCTTTACCGAGGTAGTAAATCGATTAGCTTCCCAACATTTGAGCACTCAAAGTACTCCCATGGCTACATGTGGAGAATCAAAAGAAGAGCGTAGCATGAAGGAGACACTAGAACTTCCGGTGGACAATGAGGAACATGGCTTTATATTGGAACAAGTGGAGGAAGCCATAATAGTTGCAGAGGAAGAAGTGGTTGAAGATTTAGGAGATGCTGAACCTCCATGGGAATCTAGAATTGTAGAGTACCCCTCCAATAAGATTGAAATTGATGTCAAGAAGGCCAGTGCACAACCTCCATGGCATATTCCTTATGAAGACTTGGATGGGATAGATCAAGAAGTAAGTTCCCTTCGTGATGAGAATCATGCATCAAGTCCTCCTAGTGATAAATCTACATCCGCAAACGAACTCCTTGAGTATGAAGACTCTTCTCTGATTGAGTCTGCAAATGATGTGGAAGTAGAAGCCTTTCGAAAAGGATGGACGGGAGTTGAGTATACTTTGTCAAGAATGTTGGAGACTTCTCCACCTAGGTTGTCGTCTACTCCTTCAATTGAGTGTGTAAAATTTATCTCTGTTCGTCTTCCTATCCCACTTGAGTACGGTATTCTTGAAACGGACGGCCAACTTAGGAACCTTTGTGGAATTAAGCGTAAGAGAAGAATGTTTAGTGGTTGGAGTTGCAATTCAAGGCTTATCAAGGTTGATACTTCAAGAGAAAGATGTAAGGGCTCAACTGGTGATAATTTGGTTAAATCTAAAAGAAGAGTTTGATACTCCGTAGAGAATTCAGAGTGCTTGCCACCCGGATGGGACCATGATGATCAACTTGAAGACGGGTGCAGAAACAAGATTTGGGATCCAGGCATAAATGAGGATCCACTTTGGGAGCTCAAGGCTTGTGAAGAACCGCCTCAAGGCTTGGCAAATTCACTTGAGAATAATGAAGATTATTGGAAGTCCAAGCATTGGTGGCAGTTTTAGGATGAGTTCAAGCATAAGCCTCCATGACAAGGAGCTCAACAAATGTCCAACTTAAGGACTTTAACTAAAAGTGCTAGGTGGGAGACAACCCACCATGGTATATTCTTTCCTTTTTGTTCTTAGTTTTATTTTATTTTATTTTTATTCGTGTTCATTCATAGTTTCTGCATAGTCATCTGCATTCTGCATTTTGCATTCTGTATACTGCATAAAAAAAAAAACACACGCGACGCGGCAGCGTCGCTGACGTGTCCGTGTCCCCAGTGCATTTTGAAGAAAAGAGAATTGGACAGAGTCACACAAAAGCGTGGCTGGAGGTGTGCCTTAGGCACAACTATGATCACGCGACCGCGTCACTGACGCGTTCGCGTTGTTTGTGAAATAGCCTCCCCACGCATCCGTGTCATCCACGCGAACGCGTGGCCCTGCAAATTCGACGTAAATGGGTATATGGCAGAGAGTTATGATGGAGCTGGGCTGGACTCGTGCTAGAAGCACAAGCCCTCCCACGCAAACGTGTGCCCCACGCATCCGCGTCGTTTTGCAATTATGGCCATTCACGCGATCGCGTCACCCAAAAATTTTGGCAAAATGAGTTTGAGACAGAGAGTTGCGAGAACGCGTCGCTGGTCTCGCGCCATTCGCACAAATCAAGTCACGCGACCGCTTGACCCACGCGTTCGCGTCACTTGACAAAAATTGCACACCACGCGACCGCATGACCCACGCGTCCGCGTCGCCTGCGGCGTACAGCCTATCCAGATCAGTGCCAGATATCTTATATTTTCTTCCCCAATCCTAATTTTTTTCCCTTCTTATTTGTTTCTTCTACCTTCTTTCTTCTTTATTCCTTCTTATTTTTTTTACTTTCTTCTTTCCCTTTTTCTCTTTCATTATTACATTAATTTATGTTTCCTTCTACTTTATTTTTCTTTGAGTTTCATTATCCATGGTTTCTTTTTATCTTCTTATTCTTGTATTCTCATATTGGTGTTGGAATTTTATTTGGGTATTACCTTACTATACTAAAGCTTGTGGATATTATGAAAAGTAATTTGACAATTGATATTTTAATTTGGCTCTCATATGCATTTGGATTATATTATTTTCATTCCTACTTTAACTTGCTCACCAAGTGTTTGTGAAAAAGCCTATGGCATCTTGAACTCTATTTTGTTTTATTCTTTTACTTGAATGCCTCTTTTTCACAATACTTGTGCTCCACATGTATTTGAGATTATCATTCAAAATTGTCATCATTACATATGCTCTTTTAATTGGAACATTTATTACTCGATGCTTGAATTATGCTTCTCATGCCTTTGCTTGCATGCTTTTAAACCTCTTGCATCTAGTTGCTCTAATATGCCTTCATTGACTTCAATTGATGTCCTACTTGCATGTAGTCACGACCATGTGTTTAAGACATTATCCCTTACCTTGGCATTGATTATCAGTTGAACCTTCCTCCTCCCGGTTCTAGCTATTTGAATTACATGTCCCTTTCTTTTCCCCCTCTTTCAGGATGGCCACCAAGAAGGGTAAAGAGAAAGCCTCTACAAAAACACCGGCCAAGAGAAGAACAAAAAGAGCACCAGCTAAGGAACCACAACCCCCTTCCACCTACACAGCTTTACATGCACCGAGGACGGTGCAATCTTTAAGTGTGGGGAAGTCGATACCGATCTCCATGGGTTAGTTATTTTCTTCTCAATACCAATGTCTTATTTTCTTTATTAGTTCATTGTTGCATCTGCATATTTGATTACATTTTTTCTTGATTTTACGCATTTAGTTACTACTTGGTTGAATTAATATTTTATTTTTCAAGAAATTTTTATAGTATTTCACTAATTTAAATTGAAAAATTTTTCTGTTAAAACTTGTTTGAATTTTTATTTGGAACATAATTTAAAAAGCTAAGAACACACAACCTGTGAGATTTTGAGCTTAATTATATGGTTACATTATTTAACCATAAAATTTTTATTCTTGTGTGTTTTCTTCCCTATGATTACAATCTTTGCTTTGTTCCATTCTATATGTCCACTATTTAGTGTATTTACATGCTTGCATATGATTGAGGTAATTATTTGTTATTAGCTCACTTATCCCAAATAAGCCTACCTTTTACATCACCCTCGTTAGCCACCTTGAGCCTTTTTATCCCCATTTATTCTGTTCTATAACCATATCACTAGCCTTAAGCAGAAAAATAATTAAATACCCCAATTGAATCTTTGGTTAGCTTAAGATAGGGATTGTGTAACAATTAAGTGTGGGAAAACTGTGGGAACATGGGTGAATAAGGGAATGTGTTATGTTTTTACTTTGATAAAATATTAGGAATTTGGGTACCTACTCATGTGAAATTAGAAAAATTAAAAATCCATGTGCATTGATAAGTTATGTTTATTTTTCTATTTAAAAAAATAAAAATAAAAATAATAAAAAAATAAAAAAATATATATATATATATAAAAAGAAAAAAAATCCAAAAAAAATATTCAATAAATAAGTAAATAAATAAGGGGACAAAATTACCTTAATGTTAAGTTAATGAAAAATCAATGCATATGTGATAAAATTAACAGTTGATACATGAGTATGTGATGCAAAAGTGGGAATTTTGGGTAGTTAGGCATGAATTTGAATTATATAGAGTATATGTATGTTAGGTGAAAGCTTAGGTTAATTAAAGATTCAATTTATGGCTCACTTAGCCATATATATACCCTCACCCTTACCTTAGTCCCATTACAACTTTTAAAAAAGACCTCATGATGTTTGTATTGGTACATTAAATATTGTTGATTGGTTAGGGGAAGAACAAAGTTTAGAAAGCATGATTAGAGAAGAATAGAGTGATTACCCTATACACTAGAGTGACTAGAGAGCATATACACCATCAGTAAGGGTTCAATGCTTAATTCTATATTTCCTGCTTTCATGAGCTATCTTCTTATAAGTTTACTTGTCTTTTATTGTATAATTTGAATTAGTGAAATCTGATTTATGTTTGTCTTAAAGAGCTTATTTACTTTTAACCAAGTAGATAGAAACATCTTAGCATGTAGTTGCATTCATATAGATAGGTTGCATTTCATACATTCTACCATTCCTCTTCACTCCCTTATAGCTTCTCTTGAGCTTAGCATGAGGACATGCTATTGTTTAAGTGTGGGGAGGTTGATAAACCACTATTTTATGGTTTATCTTGTACTCATTTGAGTGGTTTTTATCAAGTCCTTACCCACTTATTCATATGATTCACATGTTTTACGTTTTTCTTCCTGATTTTGTGCTATTATTGAAAACATGCTTCTTTGGGCTTTAAATTTGCTATGTTTAATCCTCTCTTATTACCATTTGATACCTTGATATGTGTGTTAAGTATTTTCAGAGATTACAGGACAGGAATGGCTTGGAGGATGGAAAGGAAGCATGCAAAAGTGGAAGGAATACAAGAAGTTGAAGAAACTGCAAAGTTGTCAGCCTGACCCTCTCGCACTAAATCGATCATAACTTGAGCTATAGAGGTCCAAATGATGCGGTTCCCATTGCGTTGGAAAGCTAACATCTGGGGCTTCGATCTGATATATAATTTGCCATAGTGGCAATACAGCTAGGTGACGCAAACGCGTGCTCCCTGCGGACGCATCGCAGTGACGAAAATCAACATGTTTGAATTCACAACCAGCGAATTTTGGGCTGTTTCTGTCCCAGTTTCCGGCTCAGAAAACACAGATTAGAGGCTATAAAGTGGGGGAATGCATACAAGAATAAAAAACAACATACACATTCACAAATTTTAGGATTAGATGTAGTTTTTAGAGAGAGAGGTTCTCTCCTCTCTCTTAGGATTAAGATTAGGATTTCTCTCAATTTTATGACTGCTTATCTTCATTTCAGGTTCAATGTTCCTTTTATTTATTTTTTCAATTTAATTTATGAATTCTCATGTTAGATTTGATTTCTTTTATTTAATATAATTTGAGGTATTTCAGATTTAAGATTTCTTTCTTTTATTTATGTTACTGTTGCTTTCCATCTGAAGGCATTTTTATTCAAGTAGATTTTCTCCCTTTTTGCTTTGGTTAAGTAATTGGAGATACTTGAGTTATCAAACTCCTTGTTGATTGAAAATTGGAATTCTTTGCTGATTGATTTGAATTCCAATAACTCTAGTCTTTTCTTAGGAATTGACTAGGACCTCAGGAATCAAATTGATTCATCCACTTAACTTACCTTCATAGTTAGAGGTTAACAAAGTGGGAGCAAAATCCAATTCTCATCACAATTGATAAGGATAACTAGGATAGGACCTCAATTTCTCATACCTTGCCAAGAGATTTTATTAATTATTAATTTATTTTCTTTGTTATTTAAATTACTTGTTCCTTATTTCAAAAACCCAAAAATATAATTTCCATAACCAATAATAAATCATACATCCCTTCAATTCCTTGAGAAGACGACCCGAGGTTTAAATACTTCGGTTATAAATTTTATTGGGTTTTATTACTTGTGACAACCAAACTTTTGTAAGAAAGGAATTCTTGTCGGTTTAGAAGCTATACTTACAACGCGAATTTATTTGTGAAAATTCTAGATCGCGCGAGTTCATTCTTCATAACGCCTTACTTTTGGTATGATCAATAGGTGCTAAAAGTTACGGTGTTGCATTATGGTATCAGAGTAATTCGTTCCTGTTAGAGCCTTGGAAATGGACTGACTATGCTTCACTGCATACTTTGATTGTTTATCATGCAGTAGGACTTGTCCTAGTGACAAAAAATTGAGTTTCAGATGCATGATTGTCTATTGATTAAGGCTGTTAGTCGACTGTTGCATCTCTCATGGTATTAGGTCTGGCCAACTTAATACTAATGATTTATGTATATGGAAATACTAATTGATTATCATAGACGAAATAGAAGTAATATGTTATGCGAATCACGAGGTTTGGGAACGTTAGAAGTTGCGTTCTTTATTCATGCTGTGACTTGGTGTCATCTTTTCTTTCACTATTTATTCATTTGTTTTTCATCTCCTCCATCCCTTGTTTCAATTCTTTTCAAAATCATATTTGATTATCCATCTTTATCATTATTTGTATACTTCTTCATAAATTCTTATCCTTTGATCTGATTTTGAGTTTGTTTTGGCGCAACACATAATTCTCAATATCTACCTTTGTTTTGTATTCCTTTGATTAAGCATGAGCTTGTTTATGCTATGAGCAATTTATAGATGTGACAAGCAAATACGATAGTTCTGCGGGATACGGTTGTCATGAAAAATAGACTGTTTTCTTCATCGAAATGGCCTAAAGAAAATAGATCGCTTGCAGATGGATCCTTTCTGAACTTTTATCCTTGGCATTGCTTATATTCTTCTTCAAGCATCTTGTACTCTTTTATCTTGAGCTAGATTTGGGGCAATAATCAATCTTTAATTCTTCAAAAATATTGTCATTAACCTTGGTTATCTATATTTGTGAACCTGGTAATTCAGCTTGAATTTGCTTCGACTTATTCTGCTACTTTTTCTTTTATTGTTCCTATCCAAGTTCTTTTCTCATATTTCTCCTTAGGGTACAATTTAACTCTCTTCCTGACGGATTTTCTATTTTGTGCACTCATGTTTGATTTTGATTCTACTCATCTTTTCAAATTCTTGTAACCATTATCTGTGATGTTCAACCATTTTCTTTCTGGATTTTGAATTTCTTTATTCAAACTTGAGCTTATTTGTTAAAATTGCTAGTCTTCAGATTCTAAGTTTAACTTGCATTAAACCTCTCATACAACTTCTGCACCACACTACACTTTTTCAATCATTTTCACACGATATTATTTTTCTTATGTTTGAAACTAAACATGTCAAATCTTTCTGTTTTTCTTTGACATGTTTAAAAAGGAAGATAGTATGAATCTCTTCCATCTTATATCAATTTTTGAGAGCGAAAATTTTTTTAAGGTGAGTGAAATATAACACCTCGAATTTTTAAAAAATTAAATAATGAATTATTCAAAATTTATTATTTTATTTAAAAAAAATTATTTTTCTAAAAGTAATTAAATTAAATTTTATAATACTTTGAGTTTAAAATTTATTAAAATTTTAAAATAATTTTTATTAACATGAGATATTTCGAAAAAATAAAAAAAATTATTATTATTATTATTATTATTATTATTTAGTTTCATTTTATTATTATCGTTACTATACTATAATATATTAATGACCGAAGCCATTAAGAAAGTAAAATTAAGGAAAGCCAATGCATGTAAAAATATATGTATATATATAAAGCATAACACCTAAAATTTTTGTAAGGTGGATGAAATATAACACCTCAAATTTTTAAAAAATTAAATAATAAATTATTCAAAATTTATTATTTTATTTAAAAAAAATTAATTTTCTAAAAATAATTAAATTAAATTTTATAATACTTTGAGTTTAAAATTTATTAAAATTTTAAAATAATTTTTATTAACATGAGATATTTCGAAAAAAATAAAAGAATTATTATTATTATTATTATTATTATTATTATTATTATTATTTAGTTTCGTTTTATTATTATCGTTACTATACTATAATATATTAATGACCGAAGCCATTAAGAAAGTAAAATTAAGGATAGCCAATGCATGTAAAGATATATGTATATATATATAAAAAGCATAATACCTAAAATTTTTGTAAGATGGGTAGAATATAACACCTTAAATTTTTAAAAAATTAAATAATAAATTATTTAAAATTTATTATTTTATTTAAAAAAATTAATTTTTTAAAAATAATTAAATTAAATTTTATAATATTTTAAATTTAAAATTTATTAAAATTTTAAAATAATTTTTATTAACATGAGATATTTCGAAAAAAATAAAAGAATTATTATTATTATTATTATTATTATTATTATTATTATTATTATTATTATTTAGTTTCATTTTATTATTATCGTTACTATACTATAATATATTAATGACCGAAGCCATTAAGAAAGTAAAATTAAGGAAAGCCAATGCATGTAAAGATATATGTATATATATAAAGCATAACACCTAGCCTAGGATCATCAATAACTTCAATCATAATCGTGTTCCATTTGATTTAAATGGTCTTGCTCCATTTGATTTAGTGGGTTGAAGCCATTTGAGGAAAAGGAAAGAAATAAAACGTGGCCTCATGCATATATACATTTATCAATCAAATAATAGATAACTGTGGTTTCATCTCCGAGCTGGAGACTTTCCCTCGTTTCAGACCGACTCTAATTCCAGGTGAATGCTCTCCTCCAGCGTGGAAAGCCCACTTCAACGGTGCATGTGCTTCCCTCTGATTTCGCTGCTCAGCTGTCTTTTCTAGCCATTCGGTCACGCAAGCTCCCTTTTTGATGGATTTAGTTGAACAGGTAATGATTACTTGGAACCCTACGGCCTTTGCCTTCTTCTCCTAATCTCCTTTGCTTTGCACTACCAAACGCTGTATACGAGCTCTGTTTTTTGGGAGTTTGGTTCTTTACCGTTCATCTGGGTTAGCGATTTTCTAATGGAGTCTTAAATTCAAGATCTCCAGTCAATCAATCAGGTGCATACAAACCTATTTTTCTCTTCATCGTTTTTCTTTTCCTTCATTGTGTACATCTTTGTGATCAATTTTGGTATCTCTTCCACGGTTAACCCAGATTTTATTGTCTAGGGTTTGTGAAGTTCCTAATTTTGCAAATTGTGATCATTTTTGGTATTTGTTCGACGGTTAACACATGTTTTATTGTCTAGGGTTTTTGAAATTCCTAATTTGCAAATTGTCTATCTGGCTTGGTTTGTTTCTGGGTTCATGTTCTTGGTTACATTCTTTAGAACTTGCTGTTAATTTTGAGTATGGTCTATGAATCTGTTTCATCTTCTTCGTTTCATTATTTACAATTTGATCTGATTATCATTTTTCCTTTTGCTACCTGTTGAATTGTTTGTTGCATGTGGTTTGTGTATTTCATGAATTTTTGGAATTTTATAATGATTATAAAGATTGTCTTCTTACTTATGTTTTCTTATATTTATAGATCATGAGTTTGGTTTTGTGAATCATTGTCTAGGTATGGGATTTCTACCTAATCTGCTTTCTCCATGGTGATGTGATTGACAAAGTTTCTTCACCAAACTGAGTTTATAGACCCAGCTTCTCCTATTCAAATTTTACATTCCCAATCTCATTCCCTCCTATTCAGGTTTTGCATTCTAATTTCCATTCTCATTCAATAATCCCTTTGAATTGTTTGGGCTGAATGTAGGAATTTATAATGTTTTCTGCATTCAGAATCATGAAACACTCAAATAATTATATCCAAAGTAGACCGATTAAATCCTATATTGAAAACTGATGAATCTATTTTTATTTTTTTACTATGTATATTCAACAAATCATTGAGTTTTTATAATGTTTTATGCATTCAGAATTATGTTCTCTTATTTATGTTTGATGTCAAATTTTATGAAGCACTCAAATAATTATATTGAAAGTAGACCATTAAATCCAATATTAAAATTTGATGAATCTATTTTTATTTTTTATTTTGTGTATATTCAACAAATCCATTAAGTTTAGATAAAGTGAATTGGTGGTTACATGTGGGTTGTGTGAATCATTATGAGGGAATGGGTTTTCTACCTAATCTGTTCTATAAGTAGTGATGTGATTGACAGAAATTGATGTATAGCTTTCTGGTCATTTATTTATGTTTTGATTTCAAGTCAATTGCATTCCATTTTTTTATTGTTTATATAAAAGCACTTTCTGTCTAACTAGGAATTCCCACCTACAAAGAGAGATATGTGGACTAGGTTATCTTCCCTTGAAAATGTCTTTTGCACATATATTGATGTTCTGCCATATATTATTCACTGAAAATGTGGAAATCCCTATTAAGGTATGGGGTTTCTATCTAATCTATTTGGTGAGTGGTGATGTGATTCATAAGAATTGATTGATAACTTCTTGGTAATTTATTTATATCTTGATGAAAGATTTGGTTATTCAACTCAATTGCATCCTTATTTTTTTATTATTTATGTAAAAATTATTTTATAGTTCATCTCTTGAAAAGACATGTAGGTCTTTATCCAGAATTTAAGATTTCATTGAGAAAGGAATTAGTTTTCTGACAATAAGATGGCAGCAGTCCGCTGTTTTTCTTAGTAGGAAATTTCCTTCTTTCTAATGTATTTGATGAGTGGTGATGTGATTGATAGGAATTGATTGATAGCATCTTGGTGATTTATTTACATTTTGATGAAACCTTTTCTTAGTCAACGCAATTGCATTTCAATTCTTTATTGGTTATACAAAAAGTGTTGTATATTTCACCTCTTGCATAGAAGTAGAGCTGATTGTCATGAATTTGTGTGCTTCATTGATAAAGGAATGGGCTTGTGCCACTCCTATTCAAGTTTTGCATCCCTAATTCGATCCTCTCCTGTTCAAGTCTTGCATTCCGATTTCCGTTCTCATTCAATAATCCGACTGATGAATCTTTTATTTTTTTTAGGTATACTCAACAAATCCTTTAACTTTACATAAAGTGAATTGCTGGTTGCATGTGGGTTGTGTGAATCATTATCAAAGAATGGGTTTTTTACCTAATCTATTCTATGAGTGGTGATGTGCTTGACAAAAATTGATGTATAGCCTGTTGGTCATTTATTTATTTTTTAATTTCAACTGCATTGCATTACATTTTTTTGTTATTTATGTAAAAATTATTTTATATTTCAGCTATTGCATAGACATACAGCTCTTTGCCTTGAACTTAAGAGGTTCATTGAGAAAAGAATGGGTTTTGTGACACTAAGATGGCATCATGGTACTTTTGATGTATAGCTTCTTAGTCATTTATTTGCATTTTGATGAAATCTTTGGTTAGTCAACTCAATTGAATTTTAATTTTTTTTTGGTTATGCAAAACCTGCTGTATATTTCATCTCTTGCATAGAACTAGAGCTATTTGACCTGAATTTATGTGCTTCATTTACAAGGGAATGGGCTTGTGCCAGTAAAATGGCTTCATGGTATTGTTTGTCTAACTAGCACATTTCTTCATCCAAAGAGAAATCTATCCAACAGCTGATCTTCCCATAAAAATGTGTTCTGCACACATAATAAGGTTGTGCTATATATTCTTCATTAGAAATTTGGGAATCATTATCAAGGTATGGGGTTTTGATCTGATCTATTTCATGAATGTTGATGTGATTGACAGAATTTTATTGATGTGTGTCTATAATTTTTTTTCAAATTCATTTGCTATTTCGAATGCATCTCTACCTAACGCATTTACCAACTCTCATTGCCATCAGTAGAATCATTGTTTGGGGTAGTTGATGACTGCCTTTCCCTATGGTCTAATGATATGTAGGTGCACTGTAGTAGGTATGGTGTGATATCTCATTTTTTGGTCCCTATTTGTTGATTTCTTCAAACTTTCACTTGTTTTTCCTGTTTTTCTTTTTTTTTTGTTCAGGTTTTGATCTTGTGATTAGTTTTCCCTAGCATTCATCGAATGGAGATGCATATGGACTGAGATTTTGTTTTCCATCCATTTCCATCTTCAATTTGAATTCAAAAAGGTGAGCCTTGTGTCCTGGATTTTTTCTATAAAAGGATGGTTGGTGAACCACATTCAATGCACAATGTAAGACCCAAAACTTTTGAAAAGTTTTATTATGATCAAGTCTCAAATCATATAGTTATTTATAGCCTTAATTTCAGAAATTATTTTATTAAAGATAATTAAAGCAAGTTTTGATTTATTGAACTAGAGATAACTTATGGTTATTATCCAATTTTATAATTATTGGATTATTTTCTATATTTAAATTATAAAGTTGATAGTTATGAAATAATAAGAATTTTATATGATTTGGACTAAGTAATTAATATTTTAAATATTAATACTACTGTTTTGGAAAATGAAAAAATTAAGTATATTATTCTAATTTTTGGATTTGAACATTTTATTGAAAATAATTTGTGAAATTGATGAGCAAAATAGTATTTTTCTATATACAATTAGTGTTGGATTTAATTTGGGTTTCAATTACTATATTATTTCCAATTTCATTTGAAATTACTAAAATACCCTTAACCCTAATTTTCGAAAATGAAACCCTAACCCTGAAAATTCTAACCCGGTCCGTTTCCCCCCACAACCCAGCATTTGCAGCCTCTCCTCCCCAATCAATGCGCACAACTTCCCCTAAACCCAACAGCAGCAACCCTCTCCCTTTTCTCAAATCGAAGCACAGCCATGCTCCCAATTCCTAGCTCAGCACCGTTTCTCCCCCTTATGCACCTCCAGCCTCACCTTTCATCACACAGCACACTTTGCCTTCCCCAATACCCACGAAGAAGAAAGAAATAGATAAGAGAGGGGGAGGGCCGCGCCGTCGTGTCGCCATTACAGGGGAAGAGGAGCTTTGTACCTCCGAACGGAGAAAGAAGGGAGAGGAAGGATCTATTCGCGCCGTCACCACGTGGTTGCTGTGGCCTAACTGCATCGCCGCTGATCCGTGAAGCTGCCGCCAGTTTGCCACGTGAAAGGAGCCGTGCCGTCACCGCCATTGCCGTCCTGTCCCTGGAGCCGAGTCGCACCTCTGTCACCGAGCCAGAGGAGCTCATCCTTGCTGAGTCGCCGCTACCACTGCTGGGGTGTGTCGTCGCCATCTTGCCTTTGCCAGCGAGCATGGAGAGAGGTAGAGCGCGACAGGGGAGGCCATCCCCGCTTGTGTCATCGTCCCCGGGACTCCTTGCCGTCGCCACAGAAGCTACCTTCGCCGGTGCAGTTGGAGGCCGCCGCTGCTCTGTCTGGTTCGGTGTTGGCTCGCTGATAAACTACTATTTCATGGTTTATCTTGTGTTCAATTGAGTGGTTTTTATCAACTCTTTACCCACTTATTCATAGAAATCGCATATTTTACGTTTTCCTTCCTGATTTTGTGCTGTGACTGAAAATATGCTTCCTTGACCTTATATTTGCTTATTATTAATCCTCTTCTATTACTATTTGATGCCTTGATATGTGTGTTAAGTGGTTTCAGAGATTATAGGGCAGGAATGGCTTAGAGGATGGAAAGAAAGCATGCAAAAGTGGAAGGAATACAAGAAGTTGAAGAAATTGCTAAGCTGTCCAGCCTGACCTCTTCGCACTAAAATAGTCATAACTTGAGCTACAGAGATCCAAATGAGATGGTTCTAGTTGCGTTGGAAAGCTAACATCTGGGGCTTCGCAACGATATATAATTTGCCATAGCTTCCCCGAAGTTAGGTGACGCGAATGCATGGATGACGCGCACGCATCGCATCTGCAAAATTTCAATCCACGCAAACGCGTGGACGACGCTTCCGCGTCACTTTCCTGCGACCTGTGCGTACCAGAAAATGCCGGGAGAAATTTCTGGGCTATTTCTGACCCAGGTTTTGGCCCAGAAAGCACAGATTAGAGGCCATAAAGTGGGAGAATCCATTCATTCAACATATCAAGCTTTCGAATTGATAATAATTCACTTTTCATAATTTAGATGTAGTTTTAGAGAGAGAGAGGCTCTCCCCTCTCTCTTAGGATTTAGGATTTCTTATGATTTTAACTTACAATTTCTTTTGAGTTCCAGGTTCAATGTTCCTTTTACTTTTTTTCTCAATTTAGTTTATGAACTCTTTATGTTTAGATTGATTTTCTATTTAATATAATTTGAGGTATTTTAGAATTATGATTGCTTTCCTTTATTTATATAAATAATTTAGATTTTTTCCATTTGGCTTTGGTTGATTAATTGGTAACTCTTGAGTTGTCAAACTCATCGTGATTGATAATTGTTATCTTTGCTGATTTATTTAGATTCCTATAACTCTAGTCTTTCCTCAGGAGTTGACTAGGACTTTAGGTGTTAAATTGATTTATCCACTTAACTTACCTTCATAGTTAGAGGTTGACTTAGTGTAAGCAAAAATATAATTCTCATCACCATTGATAAGGATAACTAGGATAGGACTTCCAGTTTTCATACCTTGCCAAGAGTTTTCTTAGTTATTGATTTACTAATTCCTTCAATTTATTTCTCTTGTTCAAACCTTTTCAAAACCCAAAAACACTGTTTTCCATAACCAATAATAAATCATACTTCCCTGCAATTCCTTGAGAAGACGACCCGAGGTTTAACTACTTCGGTTTATAAATTTTATTGGGTTTGTTACTTGTGACAACCAAACGTTTGTACGAAAGGATTTTCTGTTGGTTTAGAAGCTATACTTACAACGCGATCATATATTTGTGAATTTCTTTACCGACAGGAAATCCGATCGTTCACTCGCGCTGCCGTGCCTGGCCGCCGGGAAACGCCTTTATTGTCGCCGGAAAGCACTGCCGGTATGGTCTTGCTAATGGATTCTGTTTCTTTTGAATTTCGAGAATACCATAGTCACGGTTTGTTGCTGCAGCAGTCATCTGAGTCGTGTGGAGGGAGGAAGAGCCGCTGAGTCCTTGGTATTGATGGTGAAAATTAGATTTCCACACAAACTCACCGGCAAGTGTACCAGATCGCATCAAGTAGTAATAACTCACAAGAGTGAGGTCGATCCCACAGGGATTGATGGATTAAGCAACTTTAGTGAGGTAATTAGTTTAGTCAAGCTAACATTGGTGAATTGAATGAAAATTGAAGCAACAGAATGTAAATGACAAGAAATTTAAAGTTGCAGAAAGTAAATTACAGTGAAAATAAAGTGCAGAAGCTTAAAGAGCAAGAAAGGTAAATTGATGTAACTATAAAGGGAATTGGGTGCTGGAAATTTAATTGAAGCTATAAATAAGAATTTAGAACAATTGCAAAAGATGTAGATTTGCATGAAATGGAAATCAAGCTCACAGCAAACTCAAATGTAAAGTTGCAAAAAGGAAAACTTGCAGAAGAAGATTATTAGGAACTGAAATTTGCATAAGCTAAATTGAATTGCAACACTGAAATGTAAGAATGCAGAAAAATTAAAGTGTATCAAAGAGAGCTTTCTATTCTATCCTACTCCTACTCCTATTGCTCTCTAGCAGAGCCAGCCTCACTTATGAAATGAAATTGATGCCTTTATATAGGCTTTATGATGAGCGGATAATTTATACGCTTTTTGGCATTGTTTTTAGGTAGTTTTTAATATGTTTTAGTCACTTTTTATTATATTTTTATTATTTTTTAAATAAAAATCACATTTCTGGACTTTACTATGAGTTTGTGTGTTTTTTTGTGATTTCAGGTAATTTTTGGCTGAAATTGAGGGACCTGAGCAAAAATCTGATTCAGAGGCTGAAAAAGGACTGCAGATGCTGTTGGATTCTGACTTCTCTGCACTCAAAGTAGATTTTATGGAGCTACAGGAGTCCAAATGGTGCACTCTTAATTGCGTTGGAAAATAGACATCTAGGGCTTTCCATCAATATATAATAGTCCATACTTTTCTCGAAGATAAATGATGCAAACTGGCATTCAACGCCAGCTTCATGCCCTATTCTGGAGTTAAACGCCAGAAACAAGTTGCAAAGCAGAGTTAAACACCAAAAACAGGTTACAACTTGGAATTTAACTCCAAAAACAGCCTAGGTACGTGTAAAACTCAAGTATCAGCCCCAGCACACACCAAGTGGGCTCCGGAAGTGGATTTCTGCACTATCTATCATAGTTTACTCATTTTCTGTAAACCTAGGTCACTAGTTTAGTATTTAAACAACTTTTAGAGATTTATTTTGTATCTCATGATATTTTAGATCTGAACTTTGTACTCCTTGATGGCATGAGTCTCTAAACTCCATTGTTGGGGGTGAGGAGCTCTGCTGTGTCTCGATAAATTAATGCAATTATTTCTGTTTTCTATTCAAACACGCTTGTTTCTATCTAAGATGTTCATTCGTATTTCAATATGATGGATGCGATGATCTGTGACATTCATCAGCATTCTCAACCTATGAACGCGTGACTGACAACCACCTCTATTCTACCTTCGATTGAATGAGTATCTCTTGGATTCCTTGATCAGAATCTTCGTGGTATAAGCTAGAATCCATTGGCAGCATTCTTGAGAATTCAGAAAGTCTAAACCTTGTCTGTGGTATTCCGAGTAGGATTCAGGGATTGGATGACTGTGACGAGCTTCAAACTCACAAGGGTTGGGCGTAGTGACAGACGCAAAAGGATCAATGGATCCTATTCTAGCATGAGTGAGAACCGACAGATGATTAGCCGTGCGGTGACAGCACACCTGGACCATTTTCACTGAGAAGACGGATGGTAGCCATTGACAACGGTGATCCACCAACACACAGCTTGCCATAGGAGGAACCTTGCGTGCGTGAAGAAGAAGACAGGGGGAAAGTAGAGATTCAGAAGACAAAGCATCTCCAAAACTCCAACATATTCTCCATTACTGCATAACAAGTATTTAATTCATGCTCTTTTATTTTTCGCAATCCAAACTAATAATTATAATTGATTTCCTGACTAAGAAATACAAAATAACCATAGCTTGCTTAAAGCCAACAATCTCCGTGGGATCGACCCTTACTCACGTAAGGTATTACTTGGACGACCCAGTGCACTTGCTGTTTAGTGGTACGAGTTGTGAAAAGTGTGATTTACAATTCGTGCACCAAGTTTTTGGCACCATTGCCGGGGATTGTTCGAATTTGAACAACTGACGGTTCATCTCTTTGCTTAGATTAGGAAAATTTTGTGTTTTGGGTCAGAGTCTTTTATTTTCTTTTCAAAAAATTTATTATTTTTCTTTATTAATCTTTAGAGTTTTCTGTTTGAGTCTAGTTGCATGTTTTAAATTTGATGTCCTTTGTGTTTTTATCATCCAAAAAAAATAGTTTTTCTTTTGTTTAGTCAATGCATTTGTTGAATGTGTCTATGTTCTTGTGAATAGTTGCTCCTTTGAGTCTTTCTTTCTAACACCTTTTCAAAAATTTATTTATTAAATACCTTATTAAAATATGTTAAATTTGTAGCTCAATTGACTAGAGCGTTATGCCTATGTTCTTGGTAATTGGGTATCTTCCTTTTAAAAAAAAAACTTTTTCAAAAATAATTTTTCTTTGATTAAATCTTGTGTCAATTTTTAAGTTTGGTATTCTCTTGTTAATTTTTCTTTAGCTTTCGAAAATTTTATTGTTGTTTTCTAAAAATTTTAAGTTTGGTGTTCTATCTTCATGTTCTTGTTATTCTTGTGAGTCTTCAAGGTGTTCTTGAGTCTTCCTTGTATTTTGATCTTAAAATTTTTAAGTTTGGTGTTCCTTGGTATTTTCCCTCCAAAATTTTCGAAAATAAGGAGCATTAGATCTAAAAATTTTAAGTTGTGTGTCTTTTGTGTGTTTTTCTCTTTCATCATAAAATTCAAAAATAAAAAAATATCTTCTCTAACTATTTTTTAGCAAAAATTTTGAAATTTTTCAAAAAAAAAAAAATTCAGATTTCAATTTCAAAATTTAATCTTATCATATCTTAGTTGTCAAGTTTTTAAAAATCATATCTTTTTCAAATATTTTCTCTTACTTATTTTCCTACAAATATCTTCAATTTTAAGACATATCTTTTCCTCATTCCACTCATAATTTTCGAAAATTTAGCATTAAATTAGTCATCAATTTTAAAAAATCATATCTTTTTCAATCATATCTTTTCTAATCAAATCTTTTCAACCATATCTTTTTCAAAAATCAAATCTTTTTTAAAACCTCCTAACCACTTTTTCTCTCTCTTCATTTTTCAAAAATCCTCACCCATTTTTCATTTCATTTTATTTTATTTTTTTATTTCTGTTTTCTAAAGAAAAACAAAATATTTTAATACTATTTGAATCTCCAATTCACAACATCTCCCTTTCTCCATCATGGACCTAAGTGGAAATGAACAGTCCAGAAGGACTCTGGAGTCATATGCTAACCCCATTACTGCTTCATATGGGAGCAGTATCTGTATACCCTCCATTGGAGTCAGTAGTTTTGAGTTGAATCCTTAGCTCATTATCATGGTGCAGCAAAGTTGCTAGTATTTCGGTCTTCCACAGGAAGAATCTACGGAGTTTCTGGCACAGTTTTTACAAATTGTTGACACAGTACATGATAAGGAAGTAGATCAGGGTGTCTACAGATTATTACTATTTCCATTTGCTGTAAAAGACCAAGCTAAGAGGTGGTTAAATAACCAACCTAAGGCTAGCATAAGGACCTGGAAACAACTGTCAGAAAAATTTCTGAATCAATATTTCCCTCCAAAATGGATGACACAGCTAAGGCTGAACATCCAAGGCTTTAAACAAGGAGATAATAAATCTCTTTATGATGCCTGGGAAAGATACAGAGAGATGCTAAGAAAATGCCCCTCTGAAATGTTTTCAGAATGGGTGCAATTAGACATCTTCTATTATGGGCTTACAGAGAAAGCTCAGATGTCTTTGGACCACTCAGCTGGTGGATCTATACACATGAGAAAGACAATTGAAGAAGCTGAAGAGCTCATTGATACAGTTGCCAGAAATTAGCATGTGTACCTAAGTAGTGAGTCTTCCATGAAAGAAGAGGCTAAAACAGTAACTGCTGAACTTAGTCCTGCAGAACAACTTACTGAATTCAATCAGCAATTAGATTTTCTAACAAAACAGCTAGCCGAATTCAAGGAGATACTACAAGACACAAGAATGGCTAATATGAATATGGAAGTACAGTTGAAGCAAACAAAACAGCAGTTATCAAAACAAATAACAGAAGAGTGCCAAGCAATTCAATTAAGAAGTGGGAAAACATTAAATACCTCACTTCAAAGCAGCAGGAAGCCAAGAAATGAACAAACTGCTACCCAAAATCCCTCTGAGGACAGTAAGAGTCCAGGGAGGAATAATTCTGGCACTCAAACGCCAGAAGAGGGTGAAGAGCTGGCGTTAAACGCCCAACCCATGCTCAGTTCTGGCGTTCAAACGCCACAAACAGGCAAGGAGTTGGCGTTAAACGCCCAATGGAAGCTCAGTTCTGGCATTCAATTGCCAGAAATAGGTAAGGAGTTGGCGTCCAACGCCAATCCAGCTTCCAACCCTGGCATTCAAACGCCAGTGAGGGATCAGACACATACAAGTGCTGATAGCAACCCCTCTAAAAAGGCTTCTCCAACCACCTCTGTAGGAAATAAACCTGCAACAACTAATGTTGAGGAATACAAAGCCAAGATGCCTTATCCTCAAAAACTCCGCAAAGAGGAGCAGGATAAGCAATTTGTCCGCTTTGCAGACTATCTCAGGACTCTTGAAATAAAGATTCCGTTTGCAGAGGTACTTGAGCAAATACCCTCTTATGCCAAGTTCATGAAAGAGATCTTGAGTCATAAGAAGAATTGGAGAGAAACTGAAAGAGTTCTCCTCACTGAAGAATGCAGTGCAGTCATTCTGAAGAGCTTCCCAGAAAAGCTTAAAGATCCCAGGAGCTTTATGATACCATGCATATTAGAGGGTAATTGCACCAAGACAGCTTTATGTGATCTTGGGGCAAGCATCAACCTAATACCTGCATCCACTATCAGAAAGCTTGGTTTAACTGAAGAAGTCAAACCAACCCAGATATGTCCCCAACTTGCTGATGGCTCCATTAAATACCCATCAGGCGTGATTGAAGACGTGATTGTCAGGGTTGGGCCATTCGCCTTCCCCACTAACTTTGTAGTGCTGGAAATGGAAGAGCACAAGAGTGCTACTCTCATTCTAGGAAGACCTTTTCTAGCAACTGGACGAACTCTCATTGATGTCCAAAAGGGGAAATTAACCTTGAGAGTCAATGAGGATAAGTTTAAGTTGAATGTTGTCAAAGCCATGCAGCATCCAGAATCACCAAAAGACTGCATGAAAGTTGATCTTATTGACTCTTTGGTAGAGGAGATCAACATGGCTGAGAGTCTCAAATCAGAGCTGGAAGACATCTTTAAAGATGTTCAGCCTGATCTGGAGGAATCAGAGGAATTGAAAGAGCCTCTGAAACTTCCTCAGGAAGAGGAAAAATCTCCTAAATCCGAGCTCAAACCATTACCAGCATCCCTGAAATATGCATTTCTGGGAGAAGGTGACGCTTTTCCGGTGATCATAAGCTCTGCTTTAAATCCCTTGGAAGAGGAAGCGCTACTTCAAGTGCTAAGGACACACAAGACAG